>NC_088351.1:3372500-3620000 GCF_036884655.1 Musa acuminata AAA Group
TAATCACAACACTTGTTCTTGAATGAAAACGTTACTAGTAGTAGTGGGTTTAATATTTATTCTCATTATGCTTAGCAGTTTGATAATCACAATGACATACAATCTTAATCAGTTTATTCCTTTGGACCTTATCACAATAGGTAATTTGACTGGAAAATAGCAATGGTACAATTAACGTAACCTGCTCTGTAATGTTTTGTGCTATCTAATACAGGACCAGTGCAGTAAACAGTTATTGAACTTTGGAAGTTTCCCATTTAAATTGATTATGCTAATAATACTGTGGATGCTAGATTGATAACTTTGTAAAGTTATCTTCTTTGGATCTGTTGCAGGGCACCATTGTTTGTAGTTCAAACTGATGATTGGGATTGTTCTTGTGCGGTGCTTTGGGATGCAATTCATGCTGACTGTGCTGTTCCTCAGGTTAAAGTTGCATTTAGACAATATCTTTGGACCTTAATTGCTTTTTAAACTACAATATCCAAAGTTGTGTTTATTGTTTATATTATGCCTTCATTATTTGTCCTCTTTTCTATAGTTGCAATGTGGTAACTAGTTGGGAATGAGCCTGATTCTAATGTCATGCTCCAGGATAAGTTAACTTGTGGATCCATTGTTGATATTTGTGTGTTGGTCTGACCACTCAAGCTTATCTGTCTTGTAAGGTTTCTTTGTTCCAATTTATCTCCTCTATTGATTGTTAGATTATTTTTTCTTTTTTGCAGTTACTGTTTTATGTTGGTAGTTTTCATTAGTTTGGCAATTCCTTCTGCAAATCCATTATTTTTCTCGAGTAACCTTTTCGAATCAGTTATACTGTTTACAGTCTCTCAGATATTATGTGCTGTTCTTTCTGATTTAATTTTTCCATCAAAATCCTGTATTGCATCACAACAATCCTGATTAAATTGTTGGATGTACGATGATAATCTAATTTACAGACATAATGGCAACATGTTAGAACATAGAAGATCTTTCATTTATTAAAAAAATGTAGTAATAATTTGTTTTTGGTGAACATGTGCTGATTTGTTCATATTAATTCTGGAATTTCTTTTGTTCTTAAATAGTTGAAATATTTCATTTAGTAAGTGTATCGAGTGGTTAATATAGTTCTATGTAATTTATCAGTGAACAAGCACAAACATTAAAGCACACTTATCAATGCATTTCCTCAGTTGTTGGTTGATTTTTTTTTTTAATGCAGCTGGCTCATATGATTGTGTCTTCTACCCCAAAGAGCCATATTAGTTAGCTTAGGTTGTTACATGGAGCATTAGGTAATAGGTTGTTTCTTCAGTATAATTTACCTTTACAGGTAAGTAGCCATGACAGTCTGCAGAATGTTTGATATGCTGTTATTTTTGCAGACGAAAATGAGACAGGCTGTCATCTTTTCTTTTCCTCTGTTGATAGTGAACTGTTTTGCGATATAATATTTCCATTTATAGCCATTATTATTTTTCATTTTTATAGCATTTGATTGCATGATTACCCTTCAATTTCTTTGTTATTTCATGCTTGTTGTAGTACCTGTTAATGTGGGATCTGCTGTTCGTCAAATCTTTCTTAGCTTTATGGCATTTGATTGTGTGAAATCACCAATTTGGACTACTTTGTTTTTATGCTTTGCTAAATATACTCTCATATGTGATTCTAGGAACTGGAAACAGAAGTTGTCCTGAAGCACCTAAAATTCATAGAGATGGTAAGTCATATATTTTCTTTTTCCCCATAAGTGTTTATTTGGATGCTTCTTTGCAACCTGCGACCAGGATTTTAGTCTCTCATAGTATTACAATTTTTTATTTTATTGTATACTCATGATCTTGTCAACTTAAATGCTTGGTGTTTCTGATGCCTGAGTTTAAAACAAATACACAGTGCTTTGTCTTCATACGATCGGGTTGCCATCCGTGAATCATGGATATAGATGTTAGATACTTAAATACAATGATTATTTGTTCTGAGAAGGTATATTTTCATGCAGCTGAAGCCTCGGCTAGCCAGTAGAAAGCAGAAATTTGGATGAACACCAGCGCTGTGCAACGATTGTAGTTACACAAGGTGGTGGTCGGTGAAAACAAAATTGTTGATGCTGTGCAATTCATCATGTATGATTAAGTTATCTGAGCTTATGCGCTTCTTATGCCTCCTCATTGATCATTTTATTCTTTCGAGCGGCTGCACTTAAAGAGTTACGGTTGATGTGCCACATGGTGTGTTAGTTTTGCTTCCCAATTTTGACCATCCCCTATCAGAAAATTGTCATCACTGCTGGTCCTCCTGGCACGCACGATGCCCGATTTTGACCATCCACTTGTGGATTTTTTTTTTCTTTTTGTAATCATCACTGATCCTAGCAAGGTGTTTCATATTATAAATTGTATTATGTGGATAATGGATGTGTTATATTCCTTGCTCATTTGCTTGTATTTTGCTTTCAGCCACATGTTTGTTTTGATTGGGCTCTCTTGCTCTATTTTTGAGAATTACCCCATTGGGTTGGCTTGTCGCAGAAGATATGTTGAATTTTGATTGTAGTGATTGGTTCAGATTGTAGTTAACGATCCCATGGTTAAGGCAGGTCGAGTAAGTTTGTGTGGTTTGATTTAGCGGTTGATTCTCTTCGTCGTATTGATGTGTATCAGATCGGACGATAACAGTCGTTCATGAAATAATAATCATTGTTCATCATCACCCATCAACGTGCTTGTCATCTTGGTATCGCCTTTCCTCACGAGCATTCAACACAATGACATAGTAACTGACAATGGGTGAGAGGATGAAATGTGCACAGGCCAACTACAAACTCCTTGCTGCACTTAAAGAGGAAATTAATCACCCTGCCAGCAGCTTATATTATATTGGGTATCTATCATCAACCAACACCCACACCGCACAGTGCAGGCCACTAAATGCATCAAGGAACAACCTAATGGAAGAACAACTATATAAGATAAAAAAGAATAGAAAAGATCAGCTTATATGCATGCTCTTTTCCCCTCAATATTTTGCAGGTGTGATAAACAAAAGTATAAACCGATAAGTCTTTTTTCTTATGTGATAAATTGGTGTTTGGTAAAATCTTCTGCAAACCGTTCAACTTGTATATCGAAAAGGATGTTAGGAATTGGGTCCTTCCTTCACACAGAAAAAGATGCGTCGTTTGTGATGTGCATAACAACAGCCGTTCTCCCTGTTTGGCCCATCGGACGGTCAGGATCCCAAGTAGATGATCATCCGCAGACGAGCACGGATGCCGCGTAACGTTGCGAAGTTTAAACCAGTCGAACCGCTACAACGCCACACCGATTACCCCGAACGTCGTCTCCTGTGCTGCGCCCACAGAAACATGATTTGCGGGCCCCACTTAACCCGTTTGGGTACTTTATCGGGTTTCTTTCTCGTGTGCAGGGGCAGTGGCCTTAAATTACTACATTCTAACGACAAGTAGGAGAGAGAGAGAGAGGTCGTTGGAAGAAACCTCGCCGCGATTACGAATACCACCGGGATCTACTCCTCCGCCATTCTCCTCCTCTTCGGCTGTCGCAAGGGACGAGTGTTTGGCTCAGGGTCTCTCTCCTCCTCCGAGATCGAATGGGGACGCTAGAGAGCTGGCGGAAGGCCTACGGCGCGCTCAAGGATACAACCACCGTCAGCCTCGCCAAGGTCAACAGCGAGTTCAAGGTCCGATCTCCTCCTTCATATCGCAATCATAATGGCATTTTTGTGCTCCGTTCATCCCGGAATCCGACACTGGTACATCTTGTTTGATGTCTTTGGACTCTTGCGTTGTCGAAGGATCTTGACATTGCCGTCGTCAAGGCCACGAATCACGTGGAGTGCCCGCCCAAGGAACGCCACATTAGAAGTGAGTCCCTCGGCTTCAGATTCTTGTTTTTGGTATACAATCTTCTGCTTAGCTCAACGGATCCGTATTCTGAATTGTTGGGATCATTAGAACAGAACTAGGATCTTTGATAGCCTTCCTTGGATTTTGCAAAACGCGCAGTAAATGGATCTTGTATGTCTGATTTACTGGTACGATCTAATCTCATGGTTTCTCTGTGCGTAATTTAGAGATTTTTGTTGCTACGTCGGCAAATTGCCCACGGTCTGATGTCGCTTACTGCGTGCACGCACTGGCTAGGAGATTGTCCAAGACTCGTAACTGGGTGGTAAGTGCCCTTGTTATTTGTACCCGACAATGCTCGTTGATTTCTCCAGGTTGGAAATGTGATGCATCATTTCGATCCTATTCGAGTTCAGTAACTGATCGTGAGTAATCCAAAGCAATCTTTTGTTTAATAAAGGAGTTAAAAAACGATTTGTTAAACATCTATCTTTAGCGCAACCAATGAATTAGAGAATTTGCAGAAGAATCCACTTGCTTATGCTAACTTTAAGTTTTAATGACATTTTTCATCTATCACTGCCGCTTGTCGAGCTTATGATTTATAAAATTTTTTATAGTTATGCAGATTCAGGAGACTTTATAATTTATGATACTTCATATATTTGACAGAGCTTTTGTGCTGTAAATATTGTACAGGTTGCACTGAAGTCATTGATAGTTATCCACAGGGCATTGAGAGAGGGAGATACTCCATTCAGAGACGAGCTATTACACTATTGCCATAAAGCAAATATTCTACAGATATCATATTTCAAGGACGATTCTAGTTCTGTTGGTTAGTTTACTTTGACATTTTGCACAATAAATTCTGGTAAAGGGCGTTTCTTATATTTCATTTTCTTCTTTTAGCTTGGGACTGCTCTGCATGGGTTCGAACCTATTCACTATTCCTGGAGGAGAGACTTGAATGCTTTAGGATCCTAAGATATGACATTGAAGCAGAGGACTTGAGAAGATCTTCAGATGATTCCTCAAAGGTCTATTTTTCACTTCTAAGAGCCAGTTTGTTGTACAAACATGCATTTTCTTTTTTAGTAGCTCTTTTTATAAGTTTTTGGTCTTCCAGAATTGCAGTAGAACAAGAACTTTAGGTTGTCAGCAGCTTCTAGAGCAGTTGCCAGCTTTACAACAGTTGCTTTTCCGGCTTGTTGAATGCAAGGTTGGCCAAAGGCAATGAAGTTGGGAGGATTTTTCTTATTTTTAGTAATGATTACTAAGTTCTTCCTCTCGTATTAGTTCAGTGTTATTTACTTGCAAATATTTTTACTTGTTTTAGCCTGAAGGAGCAGCATTTGGCAACTATCTTATACAGTATGCCTTGGCTCTGGTATGTTTATGCTCCTTTTTGTGTTATCTTGGTGAAAAAATACAAACCATGAATTATGAGATCTGATACATGCCTTTTCAGCAAACTTAGAAACCTTATCAGGAAAGCCTTGAGCTCTATTAACTATTACTTCAATCTTAATCAGCATTTACAAGTTACTAATATCGGTTGGTTGAATTCCTTAAAGATCGCATATTGGCCATAGTGCCAAGCAGACTCTACCTTCTCCTTCATCCTTGTTCGGGCTTATTGAGACTTTATTACTTAAATGAGCCAATTATCATTTAAAGTCTTTTTTATCTCTTCCATGAAAACAAAAGATGATTACTTTATCTCTTGTAGAGAAACCTTCTTGTCCAAGTTCTTCAATATGAATTTAGATTGCAACTGATTATTTTATTATTCAGAATTTTTCTCAATTAAATACATTAACATCCCCAAGAATTGCAGATCATCTCAGATCCTCACAGGCACATTTCAGTTTTCTGTTTCATACAGAGTGGGACTTAAGAATTGTTGCAACTGTGACAAATTTGACCTGAGCATTTTTTACTGTTCATGAGTTAGGTTTTAAAAGAGAGCTTTAAAACCTATTGTGCAATCAACGATGGGATAATCAATCTTGTGGATTTGGTAATGTTCTTTTTCATAGTTTTTATCTGGCTTGCATCAGTTTAGCCCTTTCCCTCTTTTGATGAATCAATAATTCACTGCAGTTCTTTGAGATGTCAAGACATGAGGCTATTAAAGCGCTCAGCATCTATAAAAGAGCAGGCCAGCTGGTATCTTGCATCATTTTGGGCTTTGTTTCTCTTTAATAAGAAGAGGAAGTGCCAGAAAATTTCTTGACAAAACTAATTCAAGTTGAATCTTATATATTGACAGGCAAAAAATCTTTCTGAATTTTATGAGTTCTGCAAAGCTCTGGAGCTTGCCAGGAACTTTCAGTTTCCAATTTTGAGAGAGGTGATTTGGTCATCTTAACTTGAACTTGACTTGCACCCTTCATACCCACCTTTTATAGTCATGGTCTATATATGCTTTTGATGTCAATACCTACTCTTCAGCCACCTCCTTCATTTATAGCAACCATGGAAGAATACATTAGAGAAGCACCCAAAATTGGTTCAGTCTCAAACCTGACACTGGTGAGTGTATTTAAGCATTTACCACATATATACGGATTCCAGTGTGCAATTATGCTATATTTGATTTACAATGGCCTTCGATATAAAATGGAGCATGTGAACATTTATATATCCATTTTTACATGCATATGATTTGTTTTATAAAATTTATTCTTGGAGCATGTGAACATTTATATATCCATCTTTACATGCATATGATTTGTTTTATAAAATTTATTCTTATGTGTATAAGAGTATCAATGGAAACAGTCCCATTATACTTCTTAAATAATTCTTTTTTGTTATTAATTACAATGGTCTTGAACAAACTTAGTCCTTAGTTCTGTTCTGCATAATGCAGCTCAATTATGCTTTTGAAAAATGAATTGTTGCACTGACTGAAATGCTCTAAATTTCAATCTGATACAATATTGGGTGGTAGGCTTACTGTCAGGTACATCTAGGTACCAATCAGCTCAGTGTCTGAAAACATGATACAGTGAGAAATTAAAATGTTCCATTTATCAAATTAATTGACATAATTTTTCTGTCCTCTAGGAGCATGGATTTTGGCAATAATGCATAATTTTGGTGATCAATTATTGAACAATCAGAGCTAAATCTGTTCTATAATGTGCAAAGTTATCACTTTGGTTCTCTCACAGTTCACTTTAGATGCTTGGACAGCAGGATGATATATCTGTGAGAAAGAACGAGAACATCAGTAGTGCAAAATTGATTTATTTCATTTTATTTTCATGCTTCAGAGCAAATAGTAAGCTATTGTATCTGCAATACATTTAAGAGATACTTGATATGCGTGGTATATATCAGTCTGATAAGGGACCTATATGGGCGGTACATACTGATCTATTGGCACGTTCCATCATATTATGTGTTGGTACATTTGTACGGATCGGTACGTATTGTACCAACGGTTGGTCGGTACATTGATATGGACTAGTAAGGTGAACCATGATCCTAACAATCAAATCTTGTTCGGCCATTTGCTAAATTGGTGGAAGTTTAAATGTACACTTACTGAAGTTCAAATAGTGACTTGGAATATTGAAAATATTATGTCCTTTTTACCTTATATTGAAAAACTATATGACTAAAAAAACTAGATGATTGTGCATTTTCTAACTATCAGTTGATATCTTATGTTCATCCTCTTTTTGCTGGTAAAAGGAGTTGGAGTTCGCTATAGAACTCCTCCACATGTTTTATCAAGTCAATATTAGCTAGAATTGTTTTTCTATCAGGATGTAGTGTCAACTGCCTTCAATTAATTATGGCATTGATTCCAAGGAAAAACTTTTAGGTGGAAACAATTTGACTTCGATTAATTAAATTAAAGAATCTTACAAGAAAGCAGCTTCTAATATTTTCCCACATGAAACAGTTATTTTCTTCTCCTCTCAAATTTGTATCAACTGGTTTGTGGTACTTGACTTTTCCAATTTGTTTTTGCCTCAGCATTTAGATTCTGTTGCCTTTTTTTCCTCCAAATTCCTATACATCAATTCTCTCAAAGATCACATACTATGATAGATTTATCTTTAATGTTGAAGCAGGAATATCAGGAAAGAAACTCATTGGCATATAAACAAGATGAAACTTCTTCCCCAGAGTCTTCAGAGAAACCTGTTGTAGAAGATACCGAACCTTCACCAGTTGAATTTGTTGAGAAAAAAGAACCTGTTGCTGAGATCCCAGCTGAGCCAGCAATGATGGGTGATTTACTGGTACAATTCCCTTTTCCACCTTTTCTTCCTTCTGTTTGCAGTTGGCATTTTCAATTTAATATCTGATTCGATATCATAATTTGCGATGAAGGGTTTGGATGAAATAATTCCAGTTGCTGCTGAGCTTGATGAGATTAATGCATTGGCTCTGGCTATTCCACCTGGTAATTCCATCATTTTTTACAAGTTGCATCTTTTTTAGAATGTATTGTATTTTCTATCTGGCTGATGCTTATAAATTTGCGCTCATGGTTATTGCCTTGGCTTTTTTTATTTCACATGAGTAGAAAGATAGGATGTAAATGTTGAAATTAAGTTTAATTTAGTCGATCTTACGGATGAAGAAATATTATCATATCTTGAAAAAGGATATGGATCTTTTGAAAAGATGAAGAATATCTTAGATATTTTGGAAGAAGGTAAAATCCTCTTCAAAGATGTTGTAATCTCTTAAAAGTTGATATGTCTAGAAAATTGTTAAGATATCTTGGAGAAAAGATATATCTAAAAAGTTAAAAATTGAGAAAATTTTTAGTTTTTGTCTTTTATAAATGTTGTCTTATCCTATCATCTCATATAAATAGATGAGAGGAGATCATTTGAATGTAAACTTGAACATTCGAGACCAAAATAAAGTTAGGCTTTTATCTTCTTCCTCAACCATTCTTCTTCCACAACTCCACCTCATTTTTAACAAAGTGATGTCGCAGCCAAGTTATCCAAGATGGCTATCAATATATCATTCTCTATATCCTATCTTACCAACAATTATGAAAATTAGAGTATCCAAATGAAGGCCTTGCTTAGATCACAAGATGTATGGGAGATAGTAGAGAAGGGATATAATGAGCTCCAAGATGAAGCTACACTCATGGCGAGTCAAAAGAATTCCTTAAGGGATATAAGAAAGTAAGACAAAAAAAGCTCTTTTTTTTTATCTATCAAGGGCTTGATGAAGGAGCATTCGAGAAAGTTGCCATCACCACCAACTCCAAGCAAGCATGAGAGATTCTTCAAAATTTTTATAAAAGAAAAGAGAATATGAAGAAGGTATGATTCCAAGCTCATGGGGTGAGATTGAAGCATTAAAGATGAAGTAGGCATAATCCATTTCAGACTACTTCACAAGAGTCTTGGTCATTATTAACCAACTAAGAAGAAATAGTGAGACATTACAAGACAACTGAGTGGTGGAGAAATTTCTAAGATCCTTGGATGTAAAATTTGACTATGTTGTTGTGGCCATTGAAGAATCAAAGGATCTGCCATGACCATTGATGAATTTATAGACTCATTGCAAGCTAATGAATAAAGAATACAAAAGAAGAAGTAAGAATAAATAGAGCAAACTCTTCAAAGCAAGCTTTCCCTTAAAGACAATAATAAAGAAGCTCAAGGAGAAAGAACCAAAAAGGTCATGGTCATGGTCCTAGCTATGGTGGAGACCATGGAATTGGCCGAGGACAATTACAACACAATAATAATGATGAAGAATGCCCCAAGAAAGGAGAAAGATGTGGTTCCTTGAGAGAAAGAATGTATAATAAATCTAAATTTCATTATTATACTTACAACAAGATTGGTCATTATTTATCGAAATATTAGTATAATGATTTTAACCAAGTTGATGAGAAGGCTAACTATATGAAAAAAGATTTAAAAAAAATGAGTTTATCTTATTGCTAGAACAAAAAAGAAGGAAATATCCACAATAAAGATCTTTGATACTTGAATAGTAAAGCAAACAATCACATGTGTGGGCATAAGCATATGTTCATAGAGCAAGATAAAGAAGTCAATGGACAAGTTTCTTTTGCAGACTTCTCAAAGGTGAAAATAAAGGGGAAAGGCAAAATCCTTATTCAAGCTAAAAATAAAAATCATCATTTTATTTCTAATGTCTATTCTATGCCCAACATTAAGATAAATATTTTAAGTTTGAGATAACTTTTGGAGAAAGGATATAAATTATAATGTGCATATAGAGAATAGAACACTCATACTAAGAAATCAAAGCATAAAGATAATTGCACAAGTGTAAATGATCAAAAAGTTATTTATATTGAACATAAAGCATGTTGATCATAAATGTTTGAATGCTAATTTGATAGATAGCTCTTGGATATGACACTTGAGGCTTGGATATCTCAACCTTGGTGCACTCAAGTTATTATCAAACAAAAGGATGGTGGAAGGATTACCACACATCAACTCTCAAAATCAATTTTGTGAGGCATGTATTCTTGACAAGCAACTAAGGAAGAGCTTTCCAAAGGAGTCAATCTATCATGTAAAGAGGCCTCTTGAACTAATCCAAACTGACATATGTGGACCAATATCTCCAACTTCTTATGGTGAGCATTGTTATTTTCCAACATTTATTGATAATTTTAGTAGGAAAACATGAGTCTAATTCCTAAAGGAGAAATAAGAGGTTTTGAATCATTCAAGAAGTTCAAAGCATTGTGGAGAACCAAAGTGGTTATACCATCAAGGCCTTATGATTGGACCATAGAGGAGAATTCACATCAGAGTTTGAAGGCTTTTGTGAAGCATGTAGTATTCAAAGACCATTAATGACAACTTATTCATCTTAAGAAAATGGTTTGGTGGAGAGAAAAAATCGAACCATCCTCAACATGGTCAAAAGCATGCTACAAAATAAGATGTCAAAGGAGTTTTCGGGTGAAGTCATTGTATATGCGGTTTACCTACTCAAAAGATGTCCAACAATGAGTTTTGAAGACATAACACCACAAGAAACTTGGAGTGGCAAGAAGCCTAACATCTTTCATTTAAAGATTTTTGGATGTATTGCCTATGCTTCTGTTTCAGATGAAAGAAAAATAAAATTGGATGACAAAAGTTTCAAATATATTTTCATTGACTATAATACTCGATCTAAAGCCTACAAGTTATGTAATCCAAAAGAACAGAAAATGTATGTGAGTAGAGATGTGGAGTTTCATACAGATGGAGTATGGAATTGGAGTATAAATATGGAGGAATGCAAAGACAAAGTGATAAATGAAGATCTTACACCTCTATCATCTCTTTATATCAAGCTTATCTTTTGAAGAAAGTCCGACATCAAGAAAAACAAGGAGCATATAAGAATTGTACGAGGTGATAAACCAACTCAATCTTGTTTATCTTTATGCTATTGAAGAAGTTTTTTTTTTGAAAATACAATTAAAGATAAGAAGTGGAGGAAAGGAATAGATAAGGAGATTAATGCTATAAAGAAGAACAAAACATGATAGATCACAACTTTACCTAAAGGTCATGAACCCATAAGAGTCAGATGAGTTTCTAAGATTGAAAAAGTCTTTATATGGGTTGAAGCAAACTCTAAGGGCTTGGAATGCTAAGATTGATGCTTACTCTAAACTTAATGGTTTCAAGCAATGTCCTTATGAGTATTCTTTGTACTTTAAAGAAGAAGATGGAAGCATGTTACATATTTGCTTGCATGTAGATGATCTAATCTTTACAAAGAATAATCCTCATATATTCTAAGATTTCAAGCAAGCCATGACAAAGGAGTTTGATATGATCGATATGAGGTTGATGTCTTATTTCCTTGGCATAAAGTGAAACAAAGCGAAGAGGGTATCTTCATTTCATAAGAAGCATATGCAAGATAAGTTCTTAAAAGATTCAAGATGGAAGATTGCAACCCAATTAGCACATTGATAGATTGTGGTGTCAAGCTATCAAAGAATGATTAAGACAAAGAAATATATGCAACTCTTTACAAGAGCTTGGTTGGAAATTTAAAATATCTAACATGCACAAGACCAAACATTCCATATAGCATCGGCCATCGGATTAGTAAGCCAATTTATGGAGGAGTTTAAATCAACTCATTGGAAGGCCACTAAATGAATTTTATGCTACATCAATAGGTACTCTCTCCAAATGGTTTATTCAATTCAAGTTCTAACAATTTTCAACTTCTCAGATATTTCGATAGCAATTGGAGAGGAGATGTTGATGATATAGAAGAAACACATACGGATTTATGTTTTATATGAGAGATACCACAATCACTTAGACATCTAAAAAGTAACAAATCGTGACACTCTCAACTTTTGAAGCCGAATAGATTGTGGCATTCTCAAGCGCTTGTCATGCTATATAGTTAAGAAGCTTGCCAGAGAAGATGCATGTCAAATAAGAAGCAACATAAATTTACATCAACAACAAATTCACTATTTCGCTAGCAAAGAACCCGATGCATCATGAAAGGAGCAAGCACATTGACTTGAAATGTCACTTTTTCCGGGAGCATGTGAAGATAAATAAAGTTGAACTCATTCCTATCAAGACTCAAGACTAAGTAACCAATATGTTACCAAACCACTTGGAGTTCACTCATTTACCAAGTTTAAGTCACTTCTTGGCATGATGGATGAAAAAAAATTAACCTTAAGGGGGATTGTTGAAATTAAGCTTAATTTAGTCCATCTTACTTGATCTTATATGAAGAAAGATTTTGGCATTTTGAAAAATGGCATGGATCTTTTGAAAAGATGAGAATATCTTGGATATTTTAGAAGAAGATAAAATCCTGTTGGAAAATGTTGTAATTCCTCAAAAGTTGATATGTCTACAAAGTTGTCAAGATATCTTGTGAAAAGAAAATATATCATCTAGAAAGCTGAGGGAATCCTTAGTTTTTATCTTTTATGAATGTAGTTTTGTATTATCATCTCCTATAAATTGATGAGAGGAGATCATAAGCTTTAACATCTGAAACCAAAACAAATTTAGACTTTTATTTTCTTCCCCAATTATTCTTCTTCCACAACTCCACCTCATTTCTAACAGTAAAACCATACACAATGCCAAATGCTTGTTTTCTGCCTGTATCCATTCATCCAACTAAGTGATAAACTTGCACATTTAGAATATTTTGTTTGCGTTCTATGGTGCCTCTCTAAGTATTTTGTCCATTAACTTGAATTTTCTTTCAAAATTTTGTGCATATATCTATAGGGGGTGATTCTATATCGACAGCCACTGGTGATTTATTCAGTCCGGGAGACTCTTCAGGCTGGGAGCTGGCACTGGTGACAACATCAAGCAACAATAACAACCAACCCACTGAAAGCAAGCTGGTATGTGTTGTTTACATGGCAAGATTAAATCCTGTTTTAGGCAACAATAACTGCTTAAAACACTGCTTGCTGATTTCTCTTGTTATCTTCCTGGACCAGCTTTTCCATTTTTCTGTCAAGAGAAGTGTGTCTAGATTGCCTAAGTTCTGTGGTGATCAATATGTATCTTGTTTTCTTGAAGTAGCTAGGAATGACCATAGACCAAATAAAGGACTAAGAAGTTATATAATAGTTGAAATATCATAAGTTCTCAAAGATCCAGTTTTATTGTAAGTGGAAGTCGTATCCATCACTTTGGATATGAAATATGTGAGATGAGACCGCTTATCATTATATCAGCTTAGTCCAACAATAACTTGTTTCTGATACTATGTCAAATCATGCAATTATCTTCCATTAATAAGTCCAGTTTGTTTGCCCTTAACAGGCTGGTGGATTCGACCAGCTCCTGCTCGATAGCTTGTATGATGATGCTGCTAGGAGACTGCAGAATACAGCAGTATGTCATGGTGGAGTAGCTGCCAATCCTTACGAATCCATGGACCCTTTTGTTATGTCGAACTACATTGCACCTCCACCCAATGTCCAAATGGCTTTAATGACACAGCAGCAGCAGCAGCGGCAGCAACAGAACATGATCGTCCCACAAACCTATCAGCCTCATTTTTCTCATCCCCAGGTTGCATCCTCCAATCCATTTGGTGATCCATTTGCTGCCCCTCTTCAAGGGAGTTCAAGTTTAATCTGAACAACAAATTCTTGTCCTCATATTCAAATTCTTATTATTTTCTTGCTTGTACATTAACATTTTGTTCGTGATGATATATAGAAGAATTGGGAGAGTAACTTCTTGTCACTTGCCAGTGGTGTTTGAATTTGCTCAGAAAAGTATTTTCCTGTGTATGTTTATTCCATTGTAAATTGGTGATGTATTATTCTCTGCTTTCAAAATATATTTTATCCTATCGTCCAATCTGTAAGCGTATCTAATGCATCTTTTGTTTCGAGATATAATGAGAGGTGAATTAATTTTACTGTTATCCCAAGTCTTGTTTAGTATCACATATTCAAGCTATGATTTGGCATAAAAAAGAAAACAAAAATTCTAGTAGTATATAACCCAATAATTTTGTTAGAAACCAAAGATTATAAAGGATTAATTATTAATGAGATGCTCATCAAATGCATCTTTTTTTTTTTAATGTTTTCATAGCAAAAGAATGTCGTTGGGGGCTAATTATATATTACTCATCTAATTAGATCTATTTAATATTTCAGTCCTTAGATTTAAAAAAATTATATTAGAATCCGTATAATTTCATTAAAATATTTAACTTTATGTATCATAACATTGTCAATTTTATCGATGGAAGATATAGTATATGATAGCACGTGCGGAAATGACATAAAAATAATAGATAAAAAAATAATTTTAACATCCTAGTTACGTTTTCGGTAGTGGATGACGACGTCGCTATAGGTTGTGGGTAGTTATGGTTGATGATAACTATACAAGGATGTCCTTAGAAACGAGCTAGGTAAAGTCCTAAAGGTGGAGTTGAGGGTTCCCCTTTTTGTCTCATCTCTCAACATGCGGAGAAAGAAGGATGAGCAATGCCAAGTAACGAAAGAGGGAAAAAAGATGAGAAATTAGGGAAGGAGAAAAGAAGGATGAGGAATTAAGGAAGGGGGTTAGAAGGATGAGCATCATCCTTCCCTGTATCATTGTTGACATTGATGCAAATGCAAAGCAATATCACTCTGCATCAACGTCGATGTCAATATAGATATTAGTGTCAGTATAGATGTCAAGCGATGCTCTGCATCTGCGTCAACGCTTTGTTATCTACATCTGTGTTGACGCTAAGTGTAATATCCTTCGTTTATGAAATTTGTGTAAGGATCTATTTATAAATTGGAGGACCTATATGTAAATATAGAAATTGAGGATTCTTTGATAACAAAGAATTTACATCTATGTCGACGCTAATGCAAATGTCAAGTGATCTTTTCGCTGCTTTACATCTGTGTGACGTCGATGCAGATGCAAAGCATTGACATTTGCGATATCATCTTCTTCATCTTCTCTTACCTCACTTTTTCACTGTAGCTCTCTCTCCTCATTCTTCTCTTTTTGTAAGAAGTCATAGAAGTCCCTCGACTCCATTTCCATGACTCTACCTAGTACGTCTTTAAGGACATCCCCGTAATATTCTTGTCAACCACTGGATCGTTTTTACTGACCCCAATAATGTCATCGTTCATAAAAATATAATTTGAACGTTAAAATTAATTTTTATATCATTTTCGTATTATTTTTACACGTGTTATAATATCGTCTGCCGATAAATTCAATGATATTAAGATAAATAAAGTTAAAAAAATTTATTTTTATAATAATAATAATTTTAATATAAAAATTTTAAATATAAGAATCGGGTACTAATGAAACCATGCAATAATCTATCCTTATCCCTGTCCTTGAGGTATCACGTGCGAACACGTGACTTGTTGCAGGTATTAAATTCATCCCATCGCCGTCTCTCTCGTCGGGGAAACATTTGATGGCCGGGATACTGTCGCGAGCCCTATTTCGAACCTCCCAAGCCCTGTTCCGAGATCCTTGCTCCTCCCCCCACCACCTCTTCCTCTCCGGCTCCCGGTCGCCCGCCCTCTCTTTCCTCCCCCGCCTTCTCAGCTTCCGCGGCCGTTCCGACCGACCGGCCAAGGCGGAGATCGTCGAGATCGACCTCGGCACGGAGGTCGAGGTAGCCGAGGTCGACATCGTCCGCCATCTCGACGACGCGATCCACGCGATTCTGGTTCGCAAATCCGCCCCCGAGTGGCTCCCTTTCATCCCGGGGTCCTCCTACTGGGTCCCGCCCCGCCGGCGGGCTCTTGGCCTCCTGGAGCTGGTCGCTAAGTTCACGAATCCGCTGACGGAGGAGGAGACCATGTCCTTCACCACCATCCGCGGGTGGCCCTCGTCATCATACTTCGTGGAAGGTAAATTAATAAGGATCGATCTGCTTGTTTGTGAAATTATTGACGAATAAAGATGATATCTGTTGTTACTGCGATTTCTTTTGCACACCAGTATATCATCTTTAAGGGTTTCTTTCTCTTCGGCGATTACAAGTTGCCATGTGCTTGATATTAGTATTCACTAGGTGAGTTTTACCTCCTTCGTTGAGGATGCTGTTGATCAGAATCAGACAAATAGATCTGTTGCTTTCTTAATGTAGGAGAACCTTGTGACTTATGATAAGTTAGGCTCCTTAGCCATTTTGTATTTTTCTTTCAGAAGAGTTTCAAATGGGAGGTAGATCAATGGCCCTAATCCAAAAGACATTCTTTTTTTTATATATATCTAGATCATAGTCATCAACTGGACCTCGTCACAGTAAGTACACTCTGGATTTTGACCAAACAAGTTCCCGGATATCCTTAAGTTATTCCAGAATTGGATGTTGAAAAAGTATATGTTAACTAGAGATTCCCTTATTCAGAAGGGTTTTTTTTATACCAATTCATGCTCCTTTAGAGTCAATTCTTGCAAGTTGCTCTCCAGTTGAAAATTCTGCTCATCCATTCTCGCATAGCATATATGATCATCTAGAGGAGCCTTGAATCGATGATGTTTGTCGATGTGTGTAAAATTGCATCCTCACCTCATCCATGCTGGTTTTAACTGACATTGGTATTTAATTCCAAATAGATTATCGTGGCTAAACTAGCTTAAATGCTCCTGTTTTGTTCATTTGATAAATGTATTGGTTGTTCATTGGCTTGTGTCACAATTTGCTGATATTTCTTTTCACCTCTTACACGTCAGATTACAAGCTTGTTTTAAATATATAGAAACAACATTGCTTCTTCCGTGTCAACCTGAAATTTTCAAAATTTTCAACATGTTTTGCTACTTAATTATCTTCCAAAGGATACTATTTGTTTGGAGCACTTCAAAACATTCTATAGTGATTTTGAGGGTTACAAAATTGTTTGAATATATTAGCAGGGACTGTTTGTCAACAGTGGATGACTTATTTATCTGATTGAACTTTATAACCAAGTTTATATGTTATTCATTAACAATATTGTCATGATGTTCTGGAATTGCTTTTAATAAAATCAGTCTGATCATGATATCTCGTGTCAAGGACTTTGTTAGCACTGTTAATTTTGATGATGTTATGTGCAAAGCATATTAGGTTCCATGGTACTCTGTGGCTTGTTAGGTGGTCGCATTCATTTTTCATTGTGACTTTCTTTTTAACTTATGCTTTCCCAGTTGCCATTGTACGGCACAAGTGGAACATTAGCCACTGCATATGTTATTATCTGCTCCCACATTCTGTGTCTTTTGATTTCCCTTATGTGCAGCCTTTATGGAAGTACTTAAAAGAAGAGTCAACTTAATTTAGAGTTCTTACACAATTGATAGCTAAAGAACAGTGCTTTGATACAGAAGAAAAAAAAAGTCTTGTACATCTACCTTTGGAGTACTTCAAAATTGTGTGGATGGTATTAAAAGATGGTTTTGTACAAGAACATGACCCAGTCAGATTAGGGCAACTAATTTACCGTATTAAGATATCATATATGATACAGAGATGTGAATGCAGAAACACAAAATGAAAGAATTTCCAACTAGGGAAGTAGTGTTTAGAACTAAAAATTCTAATGGAGCTTCACGAATTGGCCATATTTGTTGGAATGTGTGGTAAAAATTTTGGCAGCATTGCTGAGGATAGAGGCTTAAAGTTGAGTCCTTGTATGTGGATCTCTGCTCCATGTCATAAATAGGAAATAAGCAATATGGGCAAAGTCATCACGGCAACCAACTTTTATCGAATTCTCTTTTTCTTGTTGCTGAATTTGTTTTCCCCACAGTTAGATTATTGTTTTTCTTTTCAACTATGTTAGAATATATTTAGTGTACGACACAAATTATCGATGATCCCAGCATTGTTGGATATAATAATTAGAGAATTCTTTGATTACATATGTCCAGTTGTCCTTTCACTTAAAACTTTCTCATATCATGTCTTGTACCGAACATATGTAAGTTCTCTTTGCTGGACTGATAGCTTTCTGGTGTCGGTACCGGTGACATGTGGAATCATAACTTTACAAGTGGACTTTACAAATTACAAGGGTTTTTTTGTCTGACATGATTTATGTGAGATTGACATTAGCGCCTATGTGGAACTGCAATTTTTTCCCCACAATTAATGGTTTATTGACCAGATAAATTGGCTTCAGGCAAGCATCCAGTGAAGAAGAGTCGCAAAAAGACACCAGCACAATCTGATGACGAGGAATGATCTGCAGCCAACAAAGAAAAGGGGGGTAGATTGGACATATTTCACAAAGTACTATTAATCCGTCTGCATCAATAGTGTTCCTGAAAACTCAGCTGTTTGTCATATTGGTGGTTCTGCATCACTTTAGGGAGTAATAGTATAGCCAACAAGATGGCGCGGTACCGGTGGAAATTTTCATAGTTCATAAGATTTCTACTTCTTTGGTGAGATAATTTATGTTGTTCATATCTGAACATTGCTAATGTGCAGGCCTGGATGGATGCATCTAAACGATGACTTTCTTGTGCCCCGTAAAAGAAGAGATGTAAACAGACAAATGGAGTTGATAGTTTAAACAGACTGCCAAACTTATATACAAGCTTGAATTTTCTTCAACCGATAGAAAGCCAGCCTGAATTGATTACACTTTTTTTGTTGTTGTTTTTGGTTCTCGTTATTCAAATCTGAGGTTGGTTGGCAGTAAAATTGACTACTATCATTTCTTGTCTCTACAAACTGCTGCAAATCTGAGATTTGTTCTTCTGATCTAAGAAACATATGGGACTGACAAAAACTGGAATATTGGGTAATTTAACATCAACAACGTATGTTCATGCATTATCATGACTGGATTTGAAGTCTTGGATTTTGTGTGTGTGTTTTTTTTTTCTTGGTAGCAAATCATCTAAGAATATCTTCACAAAGTCTCTCTTGACTTGGTGAAGAATGACAACACAACATTAGAAATGTCTTGCAGAGCATATTCCCATTAAATAATTAGGCACCCAAATCTGTCTCTTTTGCGTCCCATAAGAGTTTGTTAGTGCCGTGTTGGAATAATTCCTTCCGTCGCCATTATTGACTGTTATTTGATTCACACACGACAACGACATAGATCGAGACAAAGATCTTTCATCGAACACCCGATCATAGATCTCACATCGTAGCGCAGCAATTGACATTTTAATTGCAAGAAAAAGAAGTTGGGGAATTATAAAATTAGATGAATTTATATCATTAACTTAGAATTGAATATTCCAGAATCAATGATTAAAATTGATCATGCTAATAGGTCGAGATCACACTGTTCGTTTTCCTTTATTTCCTTTGTTGGCAGTGTGTGTGTGTGTGTGTATATATATATATATATATATATATTCTAAGGTAATAACAGCTCAACAATCTTTCGTTCTGTAACTTCCACAGCAACAAACAGCCCAACTATCTAAGGTTGGTTGGTTGGTTGCACGAGCAAATCAGCAAGACATATATCTCTATTAGATTTGTGGATACTGTAATATGGTGCTTGTGGACTGTACATTTGGATTTCAGCAGAGAGATATGGCAAATCGATCCGAAAACCAGTCATCAATTAGCTAAAATTATGTGCTCACGAGTTTGAAACCATCCAGAAATTGCCAGCGGCAAATCCAAATAAAAGAGCAGCAGTCCAATGCCAATTGATCACAATCCTCCTACTTGGTTAAAGGAGGTAATTGAGCTGGATAATGATTGAACTATGAATTCTCACTTACTTTGACGGATATATACATTGCAATGAATGGGAAAAAAATTTGAAGAAAGAAAACAAAGAACCTACGAGTTACGTTTATGACAAAACTACACAAGAATGTAATTACAATTTGTTTAAATCGATGTTTAGCTCGTCTTACATCTCTTGCAGCAAGTTACTTACCTTCCGGAGCTCCTTTAAAGCTGTTATAGCTGTACTCTGACCTTTAACCCCAAGAATGTTGTTTGACAAGTTATCCAATGAGTCAAACTTGCCCTTCTCTTGCTGGAAGACTGTTTCGATAACCTACAAGGACCAACAACCATGATTACAATAGCACTATACTATACAAAGTTCAATTAGCCTTCGAAAGATAATGTTATCGAACTTCATAAAACGGTACTTATATGATACTCAGATATCCCATGTTCAGATTTGCAGATGCTTAATCACATTGACCAAAAGTATCATATATTTATTATTTCGAAGACTACGGTTGATGTTACGATAGCTGAAATTGATAAACATGAGGAAGAAATATTTTGGAATGCTGCATGACTGGTCAATTGATATTGATAAAGAGAATCTTATTTTGTTATCTAACCTGGAAACTTTTTAGGAAATGATAAGAAACAAAAGACGATGACCCAAATGATCCAAGAATATCTCACCTGAATATTCTCAAGCATGGACTGTCCAAGATTTCTTAAAGTGTGTATCATTTTCTTGTCGCCCACTTCGATCCTCTTGTTGACTCCACATGAATTATCGGTCCCTTCACAAGTTGTAGTGTCGAAGCTATCCTTGTTTGTATGTCGGGCGTCAGAGGATGATTGTGACTCACGACTTGCTTCATTAGAGCCTCTACCAAACTTCCAAAACCACTGAAATATACCTGCGAAGGATTTCCAGTGAATTGGAGTTTCTCTTTGTTCTGGGACAGCATCAGCGACATGAGATGAAGTTGCTTCAGCATCTTGGGCCAACTCATTGCTGACATTTTGACTACAAGGCTCCTCCATGTTAAATGTTTCTTCGTCATTGTCCGAAAGAAATGAATTTGAAGTTACACTGCTTTTCACCGAGTCAATTTCATGTTCGTTACCTATGTCATGAGGATAAACAAATTTGGACACCACCACCGAGTTATCCCCACTCAAAAGTGTTTCATCACCTATCCAATCGGAGGACCTTTGATCAGCCAATACAACTGGAAAATCTCCAACATTTAAGTTGTTTGAATTAATAGGAGCCTCACAACATTCAGATGTAACATGATTTTCAACAGCTCCAATATCGCTAGAAACATCATCAAAAAGTATTTGTCTAATGGAAGACTGATTAAGAGCACTTTTCGCCTTTAATGGTTCTGACTTTGTCCTATATAAACTTAGTTTTTCAGCCAATTTCTTCTTGGCTGAACCTTGGTCACTATTGCTTTGTTCCCCAAGTTCTTCATCCTTGTGCAACACTCTCCATTTCTCTTCCCAATAACTATCTGGCACTACATGCAGCGGAGGCACAGGAAAAGCTGAACCAGATGGAAGACTGTACCCACTACTAACTCTGAACCGACCCTTGTTTGAATCTCTTTGAGATGAAGAGGGTACAATGTTCGATACAAGAGCAAGTTCCTGAAATGATTTTGCCTTCTCTATGAGTTTCTTTGTATCAGGATTTTGTGGAAAATTTAGTAACCTTTGAAGGCAAGTGGTTGCAGTTTCAGTAGCTAAAAGGGATGATCTTAGATAAAGAAGCATTGAGACAGCCAAAGCCGCAATAAATGCACCTCGGGGAGAACACAAGACCTTAAAGTTGTACTCCACATCATCGCCTATTAATCTACAATTTGAGGAAGAGAACATTTCATCCCAAATCACCAAAACATCCTCAAGGCAAAACTCCCGTCCAAATAGAACACGCAACCATCGGAGGGCAAAATATTGAGGTTCCACCTCAAGCTCAACTAGGTGGGCGTGAAGAAAAGGATCCACAATGGACAGCAAATGATACAATGCTGATGAGGCTTCGATCACAGGAGGTAAGTTAGTGCTGGATCCAACTACAGGAGAGAAAAAACTTGCCATGGCAACCACACCTTGTGCTCCATCCATTAAGTTATTAAGCATGCAATAAGCATCATGCTCCATAAATTTTTTAGACAAGATAACACCCAACTCGCCTTCTGCTCCATAAGAGTCGCTCAACAAAAGTATATCCCTTGTATCAGGATCTATTTCATCCAGACTGCGGCCGTCACTCAGTATGTGGTGAGTATTCTCAGTTTCAATTCCAGAGTCCCAGTCGCTGGCCCTTTTAACTTTATAGTTGGAGAACAGGTTATTTTCTGGCGAGGTGATTCCATCAAATTCATCATTAAAGCAATCTTCATAGGGTTTTTGCACTTGAAGCAGGTGATCCAAATCAACATGAAGCACATATACAATAGGAGCCAATAATTCATGCATTCCTGCAACAAAATGTTGGTGTCAATGACGTCACTATTTATCATATAAAAGATAAACTAAGAAAGGCAAATCCCCATCTCTGCTATTAGCACAGAGTACACAAATTCCTGTAAATTTTACATTTCTATTGTGATGTATGTTTTAGGTAACTCTAGAGTAAGTGGTAACGGTACACCTATGTAATACACACTTACTGATTTACTAACTGTAATTCCGAGAAAAGAATACTGATTTCTATTCAGTAAGAATCTAAGAGTAGCAGAGATTTCTTTTGTTACAAATAAAAAAGAACAAAAGATATGATAGGTTCCATCTGCGATAGGCCATACTTATTTTCCTTATACTAATCCCAAAAGTTACATGGCTATTTATCAGATAATACACAATGAAATAGATGAAAGATTGCCTTTAAAGATTACACTATTACGACAAATTCATATATGACAAGAATAAGCTACAGGGCTTGCCTTGTCGATACCCATACTCTGGGTGCTGGAGACACCATAACGACAATATTCTTCTTAGCATCGCCTGGCATAAAGGTGTTTGAAAGTAGCCATGATGTTCAGGATACAACCTCGTCAAATCTTGGTCAACCATTTTCCTCAACTCTGCATTTCTGAAAAAGCGGCCCCAGTTGCTATCTGTATGAAGTAGAACATCATAATTGCTATTACATGCTGCACGGTTAAAAGGATTCAATCTGAAATGCATGGGAACTAATCACATGAGATTTTCAATTAGTGTGCTTCAATTAACATTATAAAACTTCTTGATTTCACAAAAAATATGTCACAAGCATATCGACAGGATTTCATGCAGCAAAATAACTTTAACAGATTTTTTTTATAGTCTACTCAAAGTTCTTGGCAAACTTACACAAGAGAACACATCTCCCAAAAGCCATTGTGAGATTATTTTTGCCAGGTTTTCTCCTGATAATATCACATAAGTCACAGTGGCAACTAACACATAAAGAAATTAAGGATCATAACACACAACTTTTACATTATCAGCCACTGGAGGTTGTCAAATTTAACTATATGCTCGAGAAGCGACTCAACAAAACCTATGCCGACTATGTCAACTAAGACTAGTAGGGGTTGTAATAGTTAAGAGTTCCCCCGGCGCACAGAGAGAAAGATGAGATACCTGGATTTTGTGACAGGGGATTATCCACAGTAAGATCAGGAGATGCATCTCCATCTTTTGGGGGATGATGATCTATCAGAAGGCGACGCCTCAGACTCGCGTATCTGTGAATTCAGAGACCCAATTAAGGTACAGATCATAGGCACAGGATATGAACCCATAAAATTACGCAAGAAAACTCGAATTGATTACCCAAGTTCGAAAGCAAAGATTCAATGAAACAACGGGTGACAAGAAACAGAAGCATATCAAATCCACAAGAATTTTCCCGCGGGAAACGGAGCAAACAGGAAAAAAAGCAAATCTTTAGTTAGGTCACCTCCTCCGGGTATCCGCGGTGACGCGGCGGAGATCATCAATCGAGGCCGACGGCGAGCTCGGCAGTATCCCAAGATCAATGCGCCACCGAACGCCCCGCAGACCGGAGAATCGCTTCCGTGGCATCGACGAGGCTTCGACCGCGGCAGCCGTGCTCATGGTCCTCCTCCGACGCCTCCAAGACCCAGCCAAAGGAAGAAAGGCGGCGCCTTCGGGGTGCAACGAAGGTTATCTTTCGCAGGAAGACGGGAATACCGGTAAGCCTAACACGAGAAAAGATTGGATCTTGTGGCGTGGGGAAGAGAAAGGTGAGACTTTTGAGGAGAAATCAAGATCTTAAGTTGGGTTCTTTTCTGGAGGGCAGAGGAAGGAGGGTTTTAGATGACAGGAAAAAGGCAGGGAATTGATGCTCTGACTCCTTCTCTGCCTTTGTAGGAAAAGAGGATAGATATTGAGAAGCTTCTCATCTTCTTCCTTTATTTTTTTTGGTTTCTTGTAAGAGAGAAGAGAGAGAGAGAAAGAAAAAGAGAGGGGGGGGGGGGGGAAGAAACACACAAAGGTTTGATGAGAGAGGACTTTTATTCCTTCACACCAAAGTCCACTGGATGGAAGATTAGTTGTCTTTCTACTTGGAACAACATCACACATCAAGCCAAAAGAGAGAGAGAGAGAGAGAGGATTGACAACACCTTTGAATATATATATTTTTAGAGAGAGAGAGAGGATTGAAAACACCTTTGAATATATATATATTTATTTATTTATTTATTTTCTACATACATACCTTTTGTAGTTTCTTTCTATACCAACAAATTTAGTGTGAGCTTCATCAATTCAATCAGCATTTCCCACAACAAAAGAAAGATTTAGTGATTTGCATCTTCCAAACGTTGCTAATTAGATGTAGAACAGCAAAGTCTGACTTGGAGTCACTAAATTATGTTGGGAGTCAAAGTGGCCATGGCATCCAAGCCAATCATTGCAAGTGTTCCAATTGAGTTACCACCAATTCGGGTTGATGTGCTCCACATTTTATTTTGGTTTTAGTCTATTTGTACAACCTAAGGTTGGAACATCAAATTACATTCTACAGTTTGCTTTGTTGATAGAGAATTGGGAATAGGTATGCCAATGCTTTTATTTTTTCTATTTGTCATGGTATCTTAGAGACTTTTTATTGCTTAAAATGAAAGAAGGAAGATAGATTTTGATGGAATATTAAATTAAATTTCACACATATATTTTTTTTGAATAATTTAAGTATAATAATAGTGTTGTTATATTTAGAATATCAAAGTCAAGATCCTTTAATTAACTAATTGGTTAAATATTTTTTAGTGAGATAGGAGTCTATCCTTTAGTTAAAGTTTAACTATTTATTTAACTCTTAATAATAAGGGGTTTGATATATGGATAATTCAATCTAGTTTTTCTATCTCATTAATATAAACTACACAAGTATTAACCGTAATTTTTGATGATTCAACGAACGAACCTCTAATGACTATATATTATTCAATTATTTCCTATAGATGAATGACTATTTTCGTCTATTAGTCATTGAGAATTATTATAAAAATTCTGAATGTTAAATCTCGATTGACTTCGAAGTTTTGATTCACGATAATAATATCTTTCAACCCAAAATAAAAATATATTTGGATATTTCAATTGATTATTATAGATAAGAATTTCTACTTATATCTCATTAGAATTAATGACAATTTCCATGTTTTTTTTTTTCCAATTAATACAACATTGGGCACCCAAATACCAAATCCGTATTTTCTATCAGGATATATCGATGATTAACATATTATTTATCATACGATAATTTCGTATCTTAAAAAAAATTTCAACCATGAAAAGATCATTTTAATTTGACATTGATGAAACTTTGTTGGGAAGACAGTAAGGATGAGATAAGAGATGGAGAGAGAGAAAGAGGAGCTTCGATGACTTGGCAACACGGAAGCAATTGCTTTGACCACGTAATCAACATTACGTGTTATAAGTTGGATAAAGATCGCGTTGGATGTACAAAAAATAATAATGCAAGTAAACTATTATTATTCATGCATCAGTGATAAATAAATATCTCATATTTCTTTTTGATAATGACGTCCATTTATAAAAATAAAAATAATGACATATATATATATATATATATATATATATATATATATATATATATATATATATATATATATATATATATATATATATATATATATATGAGATGGAAGGACAAAGTCCGCGTCACGTACTGACGCGGCTCGCTAACGGAGGATTTTAACGTTTTTGTGGAAACGGCAGGGTGGCACGTCAGCTTGCGGGGGAGGCTGACGGCGGACGGCGACATGAAGGCGCAACCGATTGTTACAACACGACGAAACCAACCTAATTGGAATCCACCCACCCATCGAATCCATTCGTCGTCAAGAGGCAGCAAGAATCTGTGGCTTTTCTCCTCCCGTCGTCGTCGTCGCAGCCACAGGTTCCTCCATCCAACCCTCACCTAATCCTCTCTCTTTCTCTGCTTCATGTGACGCGTTCCCGGCAACTCCATCTCCGGCCGCACATCGCGGCTAGGAGCTCCCCGGTACTGATTTCGCCCTTTTGTTTCGTTTTTCTGTAATTAATCTGTGTCATGTGAATTCCTCGGTACGTGGAAAGCGCAAAGCTTCCTTCTTTGTTGTTCTGTGAGTCTGTGACGACGCGGAGAATCGTTGGGTTTGTGAATCTCGGGTTTTGGGTTTAACGAGACGGAAGAATTGAGTATGCGTTGCTCTTGCGATCTCCACCACATCAAAAAGATTAAAAAAAACACACACAAACGCTGAATTGCTTGTTAGGTTTTGCTATGGCTTGTTTGGCGAGTGTTGGATCTTTCCGGCTCTATGGGTGTTTCCTTTTGTTGGTTGGATTCTTTGTATCGAAAATTGGTTTTTTGAGGAAAGAATTCTCAATTATGCAATTGGTTTATGACTTGGGATGCATCATGACTGAATGCATGTAGTGAATTCTGTTTGATGTTTTTTGTTTTTCAGAAGGGCCCGGTTTATGCTGGAATTCTACTGCAACAAAAGCTTTGGTTAGTTCTTTGGGGCAGAGTAGGTTGTGGAAGTCTTTACTTTTTAGGGGGGAAAAAGGAGGAGTTTGTTGGGAACAGATTTGCAGTGAGAGACTGAATCTTCTATAACACTTTTTAGTGTGGAACCTTATGACGGAGAGTGATCATGTATTTGGAAAGCTTCCCGATCATCTTCTCATAGAAATTTTTGTCCGCGTACCTATCTGTGAGTGGTCTCAGGTCTCATGTGTCAACAAGCACTGGGCTGCGATATTTCGAGGGGAGAGCTTCTGGCAAACTGCTGTCATCAGAACCTGGCCGTTTGCTTGCCAGAGGAAACGGTGGCCTGGACCTATTCCTCGTGGTTCTGGTAGGAGGTGAGTTTTCTGAAAAAAAAAAAAAAAAAACTTATGCATTCCTGCTTATTTATTCATTTGCTGTTTCTTTTGATGAATCCCATACCCAGTTAGCTTAGAACAGTTTCTTTGTTTTCTTTCCTCCCTTATTTTGTCATATTTCGTTCCCTTTTCGTAAACATTGGCAATTCAAACAAAAATTCGTTTCGTGCCAATTCTGTCTGATTAGCGAGGGCTATATTTTAGTAATGAAGGAGATACTCTATAGCTTTGTACAAAAAAAGTGCATGGCATCTGTTTGTATAATGAAACTTTAGCCGGTGATTTATAATTATGTGTAATCCCCTAAAACACGTGAATTAGGGTTTTTGCATTTGTCTTCTCCAAGGTGTACTTTCTCGTGCACTAATCCAGGTGAAAATATATCTAGTGATTCCATGTGAGATCTCGTAATGAATAACATGGAAAAGTGAATAATTCATTGATTGTGAAACCACAACTTGTGAAATAAAATCATAAAAGTTCCAGGAAGCACGGTGGAAAAGGTCTGCTCACTAAAAGTCTAGTAGCGTCAAGGAAGTAGATCAGATAGGTTCAACACGCATGTTGAACAGCTAATGTTAATATAGGAAATGCTTGTAGAAAACTGAATCCCGAGAACATAAACCTCTATTAGTGAGGTGCCTGCACAGAAGTGCTATAGCAATGTTAGAATCAGGGTCTTAATGAAGTTACATGACTTACTAATTAGGTGAATTTATATGCTGGACTTAGTCTGTAAGAACTGCAGCAATCTCATCTTCTAATTTAAATTGATTTGCTATTATGATACCAATTATGAAATCTTTTGTGTTTTCTGTTCATAACAGAAGTCTAGTTTACAGAGAATTTTTATTGACGATTAGCTCTATTAGTGCAGAAGTTTGTATATTATGAATTATGTCATATAGGAAGATGTCATTTTGTTCGACTTCTCAGGCTTATCTACCTAAATGATGAAAATCAGATGATGAAATCCAAACTAACTCGTTTTATTTGTCAGGCTAGTATATTATCTCCTCATGCATGCTTTTGACAAGGTAATGTGCTCTTATCTGTCCAATCTGCATCTTTAAATCCATAGTTAAATACCACCCTGTCTCAGCAAGCATGCTTTTTGACAGTGCTTAAAGTGTTTGCATGTACCTGACATTTAACCATGGGTGATAGCCATTTTATTGGACATTGGGTAATTCAGGTCTAATATATAAATCAGAAATAATCAATCTCTGACTGGAAATGTCAGAAAAATAGATGAAGTAATTAATTTTTTGTGAAGTCTTATCAATCAACAAGAAAAAGTGAGAAGGTTGCTATAGATGCAATGTGTTGTTGTATTTCTTGTTATTTTTTGCAAGAGTCAAAAATTAATTTTGTGTTTATTCCAACAAGAGTTTGCTAACTATTGTATTGTTTTCATGGAACAGGAGATATGCAGCATTATATGTTAGTGAACACATTATTGCATCAAATGGTGAAATTGACGAACTTTTGGGTCATGCTTACTTGTATCTTAAAGAGCAGCTTGAGCTTTCAACAATGACTCCTCCTTCTAGCATCCTACATGGAACCATGATTGGTTGGTTTTTGATCTACAATGCTCTTTGTTCCCTTGCTTGACACAACCTTTATCTGTATTGGTTGTTTTGGATTAGAGAGAGCTGAATAACCTGACAACAGAAGGATCATTTAGGAAATATTGTTCTTCTTTATGGCTTCCGGTAGAATTGTAGGCATGAAATTTGACTTCACAATCGGAAATGAGATGACCTAGGCTGATTGACTTTTATATTGTAATATGTCTTTTTTGATCTATTCGCTAGTTTGCTAATAAGAACTTTTTTTAATATACCAGAAGGGATAACAAAATCATGTTGCTGAACCTGTCCTTAGTCACAATTGTTTCATCATTGCCAATCTTGAACCTTCAATAACATAAACATACATACTTTTTTACTGTTGCCTCGCTTTGCTTTCTTACAGTTTTAATGGGCTCTAGCATGGAATGTACTTTGAAAATATTTCAGAAATGTTAATCACACATTGCTGCCGCGGAAATGAGGATTCTGATATGGGTGCTTTTTATTTGTAGAACAAGAATTTTTTTATCGTTTGAACAATTGAAGGCAATTCTCGGTTGAGGATATGATGAGAAAATTGTTTGATTTGGTCTGGATATGTTCAAACTAGACTCATAAATGCACTAGATAGGCAAGGTGAGTTAACTCAGATTGGTGATGCAAAGAGAGATGTAGGAAGAGTAGTTAGGCTAGTTCTTATTATAACCAACAAGAAATTATTGTATAGATTCTTAACTGGACCAGTCATTTGTCAATAGAGCTTGATGAAAGAAGCCATATGGGCAACCTCCTTGCTGATGTTGTACCAATCACATATTCCACCAGTATGAAAAGAGACTAGAAGACTCTATTTCCCATTGATGTAAGGAGTTTAGTCCATGGTCCTAAATCATGAGCGAACCATCTGAAAATTAAAATTGTTTGTCAATCATCCCAGTGCAAAAATGGTAACTGGATACATATCTCTTGTTCTTTGGAAAAAGTACTCCCAAGTTCAAAACCTGTCTGAGCAATTGGTTGATGAATATTCACTGTTGAGTGTTTCATGATGCTCATGAGCCTCCGTGATGCTGTGGACTGTCTGGGTTTGCCAAATTCTACTGCATCCATAGCTTTGCAGTGTTATTATACCTGTAAACAATTTCTACACAGGGACTCAGTTCATATCCGCACAGCTTACTTGAGAGCAGCCGAATATGCTCCTTCTCACCATAGAAATATCTGAAGGTCTATGAAACCATGACGAGAGTTTTAGCCATTTTTAGCTCCATAATTACTATTGCGTTAAGAATTGGAATTGTAAACAGAGTTCTTAGACACTTTGCTTCAAGATATTCTCAACTTTCTATTCTAAGTACTACCGTCAAACAATTAGTAAAGTCGGTATGGGAATTATAGATCACCTAGGATCATGGCTTAATTGTTTCTTACTTGAGTTTCACGTTTCTTTCTGCTCCATCATCATAGTGAATATGATTATACCATGCATTCCTTTATTGGTCTGTATTTGCAGCAACATATATGATTCTATAACTAATCATAGAGTTCTTGTTTCCCTGTTAGATCAATTTATTGCCTGTGGTAGGTCAAGAGACAAGGCTCATGAGCTTGCTTCAGAGATTTGGCTAGCAGTCATCAACAATCTTGAAGAAAATCAACACACATTTTTGCTGTTAAAACGTCTTGCACAAGAGGGAGATGTAAGCATCTTTGTTTCTTCCATTCTCTTTTCATGTTATAAATTTTGGTTTCCTCATGGTTTGTAGGTAGAAACAAAAGACAACAATGACTACTGTTATTATAGAGAAATAATTTTTACATTCAGATTTTCCTTTAAGTCCCTTGGAAACAAATATTTGGTCTATGGATTACCTTTTATTGAAAATCATTATAAGACGTGCTAAGCAAGCGCTCTACGGGACATTTGCCTAACCTAATTTATATGATTCCTCGATGCCATATGTTAGGCAATGCCTAAATTTCCTTTGGGGTTAATGCTGGCCCTTTTATCCACTATTCAGAATTTCAGATATTCTGCCAGTGTACCAATTCGAAGTTTAAAAAGAAGTTTCACATACGACACTCTTGCCAGCATTAATTTTGAAAGGCCATTGGTTCAAGACAAATCAAATATTACTGCTCAAGTTAGCTACTAATGTTGCCTTTCCAACGTGGGTAAACTAGTGTGCTGCATACCGTTCCTCACTCTAGCATGACCACTTTCAGTTGTTTGCATAACAGTGGAAACTATACCACTTTGTGCTATTCCATCTCATTTGAGAGGTTGATTGGAATTATGATGGGGCCATCAAATGGGCATCGGATGACACACTATTGTGTATGACTTTTGAGTAGCAATTGCAACATACAGATATTATTGTTAGCAATAATTCTAGTGTGACATTCAGTAGACAAGATCCTCTTGTTATTTGTAGATGAAATTATCTTGTTAGAATTGGGTTAACTTGGCATTCAAAGATAAACTATGTTCGGATGCTTTTAATTCATTACACGAAAAGAAATTCATGTCGAGCGTAACGATTCATCGTTTTCTTTCATGCAGTTTTTTCTTCCATTTCCCTACACAAGATCCTACAAGGTGCTGTGCAGGGTATTCGAGAAGCTGTTTACTGACTTCCGCGATTGTTTGAGCCGCGAAGATTACTATGATGTGTTGGCATGTGCCAAGTCAAGGTTCCGGCCAATTCCATCCACTTGGCTGGGGTACTAGCTCTGTTCTTAGTTGCCGGTTGAAACTTTATATGCAGTTGGTCATCTCATTTTGTGCCAATACCCATGATCAGCTTTTCCCAAGCTTCGACAAGCTATTTATATGTTTGGGTTTGAACTAGTCGTAATTTTTCATCTCAGATTGTGCCTACCATCTGCAAATGAATTGTCTTATAAAAAATACATGTAGCACTTGTTTCAGCTGTGCTTATAACTGTCTATCATATCAAATCTCAGTAACTCAATTGTCTGCAGATCCAACTTCGATTGCATTGGAATGTCTTGCAGGTTTAGAGTTAAATTTGATTAAAAGTCTTTTATGGTTCTTTTATTTTTACCTTTCATATGTATAAACATAAAACATGTGCACTAAAATTGAACTGGCTTATGGGTAATTTCAAGAAAAAGCCTCGAGGAATGGGCTTTTACCACTTGGCACCTCATAATTGATTTTTTTTTTCAAGGGGCACTTTATTTTTTTAAAAAAATTAATAATGTCGTTGAATCCGATTATTTCAAATCACAAATCCATCGGATCGAATTTTGTTGAATTTACGAGTGAGTGTAATTAAAATATCTTCATCAAATCAATTCAAATTATTTCAAGACTACTAACACATTATACTAACATATTTAGCATTATTTTTTAAATCTCTTATGATTTTAGGATGAATAATTTTTTTAATAAGATATTTTTAGGTTAAATCAGTGATAAGTGTAACTCGTTGAATTTTTATTAAGTCTATCAAAATTAATAGGGTGAGATGATAGCATATTTAATATTATATATTTTTTTATTTTTTTTATGAATTTAAAATAATTAATTTTTAAAATAAAAATATTTTTGAATTAAATATATAATTGAATATAATTCGAATGTAATACGAGTGAGTGAAGTGTAACTCTTTAAATTTTCATTAAATTTATCTAAGTTTTTTCAAAACTATTAAACTAAGATATTAATTTATTTAATATTATTTTTTTTATTTTTAATATAAAATTAAGATGGTTAGTTTTTGAAATAGTATATTCTTTATTTGTAATAATTTTTTTAATTAAACAGTGATAAAAGAGGAGGAGAAGGGGAAAGAGGCGACGATGAGGAGGTGACGATGGAGTGTGAGGACGATGAGAAGTAGGGAGGAGGAGGAAGCCAAAGGGAAGGGAGAGGAGGAACCGTTACTGGAGATGGAGTGGAAGAGGAGGAGGAGGCGACGGAGTGGGAATAGGAGTGGGAGGAGGAGATGATGGCGGAGGAGAAGATTGCAGAGTAGAGATGAAGGAGATTACTTGAAAAGAAAATATATCTAGAATTTAATTAAATCAAATTAAATATTATATTTTAATTTAATCGAATCGGTTCGATTCATTTATAAAAGCCTTTTAAAAAAAATCCTCGATGAAAATTAAATATGGGAGCTTTTATTATATAATAAAAAAACCCATCGCTAAGGCAGCAAATCCCACATATCTGACCCGATCACCGACGCATCGAATCATGCGGCCGAGATCGCGGACTCGGCCTCCCAGGAGGCGGGCCCCCACCGCGACCAATGGTGGGGGTAAAAGTGGGGGCTACCCGGCGGATAAAACAAGAGGCCGGGGTATTCCGGTACTTTACTGGGGCTCCTATTCCTCTCTGACAGTATCCCATCCCCACTCCGTAACCGCACTCGATAAGCCTCCCTCCGCGCTTACTCCGACGCGCACGGCCCTCCCGCTCCATCCCTCCGCCTCCCTTCCTAGGGTTTCCCGAGCTCCCCACTCGTGGTCCCCAATGCGGCGCCATCGCCCCCTCCCCGGCCCGATCCTGACCACGTAGGGCCTCCGGCAGCCCCGCGCTGGGGGGTGGATCTCCGGTCCTGGCTTCCTCGCTTCCGTTCTCCGTTTGATGAGCCGCGGTTCGGACTTCACCGCGGATTTTGGGGTTTCCGGAGACTTCTTCCTCCTCCTCTTGCTCTTCTTGCTGTTTGTCCTCTTGGTTTTCTTCCTGTTCCTCGTCTCCCTTGTGCTCTTTGGGTTCCTCGTCCTTCTCGCTCTCTCTCGCCTACTCCTTGAATGAGTCCTCGCGTTTGGAGCTTCTGAAGCTGGAAAAGATTTGGATATTGCAGCCGTTTGGTAAAAAGGAGGAGGGGTCTGCTCGGGTTTGAGCTTCGGAAGCAAAGCTAGTTTGGGATTTTACCGGTTCTTTGAGAGGATTTAATGGACCTCCTCAAGGTAAGAAGGTTTCGAGGCATTGGTAAGTTGAAAGGGAGGAAAGATGCGGATCAGGAGCGGGATGAGTTGTCGTCGGGGCCAGAAGAGCAGAAAGATGAGAGCTTGGATGCAATGTCGAAGCCAGCTGCTGTTGATACTGCTGTGGAGGGCGGTGAGGATGAGGATGATGACGATTTCATCACGAATGAGGTGAAGAGGCGGCTGAAGGAGCTGAGGAAGAACAGTTTTATGGTGCTTATACCAGAAGAAGGGTTACCGGAAGAGGACGAGGAGGAGGAGAGTAGCTCGAGCGGGTGGAGGGAGTCAGAAGTGGGGGTTGGGCATACGTGGTGCGGATTTGACACATTGTATGACAAGTACTGCGAGCGGATGCTGTTCTTTGATAAGCTGATCAATCAACATCTCAAAGAAGCTGGTATGGTGTTGAGCTGTCGGCTAAATAATCATGTTGTTCCCTTCTAGCTTGGAATGAACTTAGTTGATGACTGCTTTATTACTATACTGTTTATTGTCAGTTGCATGTTTCTTTCAGCAACGGTGTCCTCCCTTGGTGTTGCTTTTAATACTTCAAAATTGATTGAGGATCTTCCTCTTAAGTTGTACAATCAAACAGCTTCATTCTTTAAATGATTTCAGATGAATTTTATCCATGTATCAACTTTACCGTTCTTAAAAATGGATCTATTGCTTCTGCTGTTTTAGCTGCTTTTGTGATGCTAAATTGTAACTAATATCAGCTCTCTTTAGATTTTGTGAGCTGATGATGACATGCATGATGTGACAGGATCTTGGGGTACTTCAAGGCATTCACCAAGATCTTTATCAAAGAAGTTATCTCTGGGCCTCCGCAGCCTCCCTTTCAAGAGACAAGATGAACTTCAGGAGGACTGCGAAAATCTGCAGCAACTGCAGGAAGATAACCCATGCCTGAACCTTGAAGTTGCTTATGTTGCACAAGTTTGTTTAAGTTGGGAGGCACTTCATTGCCAATACATGCAACTGAGCCAGAAGCTTTCATCTCAGCCTGAGAGTGGCACCTCCTATAGCTATGCTGCTCAAGCATTCCAGCAATTCCAGGTTCTGTTGCAGAGATTTATCGAGAACGAACCATTTGAGCAAGGACCCAGGATGGAGATTTATGCCCATGCCCGGATTTTACTACCTAAGTTGCTTCAGGTCCCAAACTTTTTAGGTAAATGATAAGACTCAAAAGATCTTTAGTCAATTCAGCTGTTGTTCAATAGAAATTCAAATGGATCATTTGTCCAACAACTAACTGAAATCTACCTGATTTTAACTATGTGCCAAACTAACACACATCTAAACACATTCTTGCTGTTTATGGCATTTATCTTATGATCACACTCAAGGTTATTTAATTCAAGTTAGTACCACTTTGAAGATTGTTTGTTCATGAGTTGTTGTATGCTGGTTTAAGTTAGGTGACACTGTGGGCATCAAGAGGAGTTCCATCTGCTAATATGTCACAAGTTGAGATGTTCCTTGTGATTTACATGTTGAAGAATGATTCGAAGATTTGTCTTAAATTCATTGACCATCTAAAACCATAAAAAGTTTGACATTCATCAAAAGGCTCAAAGTTTTAATAGATTGAATTATTTGTGAATTCCATTTGCCCCGTAATTTTTATTCAAATATACTCTTAAATGTTATAGAAGTATATGTTCTCATCAGTTACAGCTAATTATAATTTACATATCATGAATCAATCATCTACTAGAGGGAGGGCCTAGCCATTGATGTAAGTAGTTAAACCCAAATTATTAGGTTGGTTGGTTCTTCTGGTCATGAGAAATTGCTCAGATACCTCTAAATATTGTTTTCAGGTGAGTCCCACATTTAGACTGTACAGGAAGGATCACAGCTCTCCTTTAGTTTATTTTCCTGCTGATAGCATATTTTAGCAGAATAAGGAACATTGGGGCCCTCACCATGACTCCATTTCTCTTTGATGTTTCATTCTTGCTTTAAGGTTTGGATCTGAAAGAAAATGTGGAGGTCGATTCAGACGAACCAATTCTTGCCATTGACCTTATTAAGATAATAGAGGATTCAATCTTAACATTCCGCTTTTTCCTGAAGATGGACAAGAAAAAGTCAGGTGGCTTCTTTCGAGCTCATAGCCCTCGAAGCTCCCTTCAGCAAGTGCAAGCTTCGCTTGAAAAGGTATGTTACATGTTAGTAGCTCATGTTTGTTTTGTCAGTACATGACTTATTGTGCTTCAAGAAGGAGAAGAGAACTCACCATTGGGATGTTTTCCGAGCAAAGAATCAAAACTGCTGTTTCCATTTATAGGTGCTTTTTGTGTTCTAAAGCTATGAAGTTCCCAAACACAGTGTCCCTTAAAATTATTTTGCATGCCTGTCAACTGGTGATCCCCCAAGCTTTCATCCTTGTTTAAATGCTTGCATTGTGGCTTTATGAGCAGGTTCTCTTTTTGTTGTGCCTAATGAACTATTCAAGTAAATGCCTTCCAAATGCATTTTACATTAAGATGTGTGATTGTATGCAAGCTGGCCTGAAAATGCACCAACAAAGATGGAAGAATGATACACTGAAATTCTTGTCCTGTGGCCATCAGCAGCAACCTTGAAATGATTTTTAACCTTCGGCTTTATTTGTTTAATAGATTACTGATTATTTGTCTTTTTGGATTGCTAACCTTTATAAGTATAAATGATGTAATAGTTGGTTGCCATAGCTTAGGAACTGCAGCATCATATCTATTGGACCCTTTGGTTACTACACCAAAAACTACATGAATCTAGTACTCATTGGCTTTGAACTGCAGAAGGAGATCAAAGTGAAGGAACTGTTCAAAAAGACGAAAGGATGGAAGAAGAAAACCTGGCCAGCAACCATAGGGGAAGTGGAATTGCTCTTCGCACTCATCGACATCAAAGTCATATCAAGAGTTCTGAGGATGGAACGGCTCACCAAGGAGCAGCTGTTATGGTGCGAAGAAAAGATGAGCAAGCTCGACCTCTCGGACAACAAGCTCCACAGAGTTGGTACTCCCCTCCTCTTCCCTTGTTGATGGTGCACTACTTTTCTCCCCTCTGCCTCTAGTATAACTATCAGACACTTTATCTGCCTTTCCATGTATGAAATATATGGGTAAAAGCATCAGTACTTCCTGCAGTAGCCTCCCAATATTCATGATCCATATACCTCTTGTTCATCACTCCAGTGTTCCCCTGGATCACACTCACTTGTAGGACTCACTTGCAACCTTTTGCTCCCTCAAGTATGATCTACACTAAGGTCTCTCTACCTGCTTCATTTTTATGACTTGAATCATGATCATACTTATTTCAAAATTCGAGGACACATTGTATAGAACCTGCCTATGCAAAACCTGGAAAGAACTAATACATGTGAAGTAGAGCTTCGAAATGACATCAAGACCTACATAATAAATAATTTTTATTTTGTCAAGATTCAGTGCACTTGGGAATGAGGAACACTTTTTTCCTTCCTGACCTTCTTGATCAATTGCCGTCCTGCTTCAAGCTAGTTGCATGGATTCAGCATTAAAGAGCAAGAAGAAGAGGCTTCTTTTGATGCACCCCCAAGCCTCTGCCAAATGTACTGCTTCCCTGTTGCATTGCAGCATCTTCTCCAACATACCCAAAACGCTTGGGAATCAGAGGAAGACTATGTTCAATGCTTGTGACTCGCGAGGCACAGTCCCCTACTTTGCAATCCATCCCCATACTTAACTCGATTAGCTTTGGTGGGATGGAGATCTTGTCCCACCAAGTTGACCGTTCGTTAAAACGCTTCCATCAAGTCACTGGTCGTCAAGCTCGTCGTGACCTTCGTCTCTACGCCATATTTGCATCGTGAGACCGCACGAGCCGGGAATTCGGTCGAACGAGTTATCGGCGTCGTCGGACCTCCCCGTAAAATTTGCCCTTCGGTTGTGCCCAACTCGAACCAGAATTCGCGGACCGGGTCCAACAGCCGGTTCGACAACCCCGGCTCGCTAATCGGCGTCCCAAGCCTTAGAACACCCCCAGGATTTCTTTTATTCACGAAATTATCCTAATAGTGCTTCAAGGAACATTTCACCGTTAGTGGCGTGATCGTAATTTAGTTGACATTCGAGGGTATTTAGTTCAGTCATCAAATTATTGAACATTATGATTTTTAGAATCTCGTAAAGAATCTCTTTATATATATAAAGTTAATACTATCTACATTGATTCTCCCCATTATCCATCAACAAGCTTATCTTGAAGATTCAGATCTTAACTTTCCTCTTATCTAAATAATAGCAAATTTAGATTTGAATAGAGGTGTATTTGGCACAAGCAAATCCTCCCCTAAATCTCTCCTTGATGTTGTTCTACAACAACAGTATATTCCCCTTATATTTTTTTTGGGAACCCTCCTTCACCCTAAAAATCTCTCTCTCTCTCTCATGTTTAATATAGAGACTGCGTTAGGTTAAAGCCTCCTGTCTTCGATGCTCCTCCTCCTCCTCTTCCTCCTATAAGATGTCATCAACCGCCGTGCCTTTCTCCTCCTCCGCTTGTTTTCCGTCTCAGAGTTGAAGTATTTATCGAGTAAGTGCATCAGAAGCGTTCCCATTGGCTTGGAGGGGAAGGATGGCCATGAAGAAAGTGGAGAAGATCCGGCAGGTCGTGCAACTGAAGCAGGTGATGCGGCGGTGGAGGGCCCTCAGCCTCCGGCGCCGCGGCGAAGAGGACGGCTCGGGGGGCGCGGTGCGGCCGGGGTCCGTGGCGGTGTACGTCGGGCAGGAGCGCCGGCGGTTCGTGATCCCGACCCGGTTCCTGAACCTGCCGGTGTTCGCCGCCCTGCTGCAGCGGGCGGAGGAGGAGTACGGGTTCCCCCCCGCCGGCGGCCTGGCCCTCCCCTGCGACCCCACCTTCTTCCGCTACGTCCTCGACGCGCTACACCGGGACGAGCCCCGGTTCGGCGCCCTCGGCCTCGACGCCTTCCTCGCCCTCTTCGCCGACCTCGGCGGCGCCACCTCTCCCTGCCGCGAACCCCTCTCTTACAACGGCTTCTCCCCTCTCCTCCCCAAGACCAAGGCTCGATGATCCTCTCTTCTCCTTCTAAATTGTACAGATGAAACGGCAGTCGATCAGAAGAAGGTGGAGTTCTCCAAGAGCTTCATCCGTGGATCCTCAGAAGCGATGTTAGCTTTCTTCTTCCTCATCTCCTCCTCTCCAAAAGAACCCTGAATCCAACCAACTCCTTTCCTTTTTAGTCTTGATCATGGGGTTGTAAGGTTCTTTTGGATTCATAATCTGGAATCAATGGAAGTTGAAGCTGCATGTTTTCTCTGCATCTCAAATCTTGTGTCTCGTTGTGTTCTTTGTGCATGGCAACTTAGAAAGAGATAGGATGCATGAACATGACCCCTCCTCCTCTGCAATGATGTCAACTTCTTCCTCGTTGCATGGACCTTTGAGAGTCTGCTACAACTTGCAAGAAGTGGTAGATGAACATGAACATGGTGTGGACTTGCCCTATCTCATTTTTTTTGGCTCCCACAATGAGAAGAAAAGAAGTTGTGGATGTGTACCAATCAGTACAGGAATCATCAGCATCTTCTTAGGATCTGTGTTATATGTCAGGGAAAGAGGATAGGATCATCAGCCTGATCTATCTTGAACTTAGGATTGAGAAGAAGGCCTGCCATCTTTTGTTGGCTCTTCAAAGCTTGTGAGGGTGGAGAGAGAAAATAAAATGGAGTGCTTCCTTCTTTCCTTCTCTATGTAACTGAAGGAAGGCAGAGCAGAATGCTGAAGGATGTGTACAAGAAAAGCTGAGACCTGCTCTGCCTACATCCAGCACAAACACCAATGTGTAGGAAGACACATCTCCTGTCTTAGCTGTTGAAGACTATTATGTCTTCTTCTTCTTCTTCTTCTTCTTTCTCCTTTACATTTGATTTAATTTGGATCAGAGGTTGCATGTTCCAAATCTAATCAGAAACAAGAGTTCAAAAAGACTACACCCCTATATATTTGGATAATATGACCTATTGTCATCTCTAGTTGTGAACTATATATAGTCCATGAAATTATATTCTTAGAGCACCTAACAAGGCCACAAAGTCAAAAAAAAAAAGTATGTGATTGTCTTGATTCTAAATTATGCTTAGTTAATTTTGTCAAAAGTAGTTTCTATAACCTCATGCAATCTCTTGGAAACTGCATAAAAATATGATGGATGACAAAAACAAGTCTCTCCCTTAATGAAAGTTCCAATGATGGATCCTCTTTCAATCTACCATGAGAGCTACTATTTGGACCAATAATTCACTAAAGATACTAAACAGTATTCATCAATGGATACTAAACAATTCACTAAAGAAACTAAACAATATTCATCAATGGATCAAAGCTACTATTTGGACCAATCCAATATTGTAGCCATAAATCCCAAATAAATGGACAATGCAATGCCAAATTGGCGAAATTAGCATGCGCAACGAATGGAGCCACGACAAGAAGAAGACGCGGCTGGCAAACAGAAAGCGTGTGGCTCCGTTGCCCAAGTCGTAGCTTGATTCGGCAACGGAACCAGCGCTCGTGCGGCGACCACGTCATCGCTAGAAAACGAGTTCGGTTCCTATGTGCTTCTGGAGAGATCGAGAGTGACTTGGAAGCGTCCCCAAAGGCCCGACTCGGTTCCCTCTCCGCCCCATCTCCTGTCGCTACATCCATGGCGTGCGAGTTCTCTCCGGTCCCGTAGATTGGGAAGGAGCCGAGTCGGAATCCTAACGTCGAGGCCAATTGCTGGAGTCTCTCGCAGTGGGACGCCCCAAGCTTGAGGGATTCTTCTGCTGTTTGAAGGATTAGGGTTTGGAGACAGCACCGGCGACATGACGGGGTTTTGGCACGGGAAGTTGAAGCGGAAGGATCTGGAGGAGGTGTACGATGATTTCGCGGAGTTCTCGCTTTCGTCCCCCGCGCGAAAGATCAGGAGACTGGTAAGCGTGCGCTTCTTGGAACTCCTTCCCGGTGGCTTCTGTGTTCTGTTGATTTGATCGTGGCGGATCCGTTCGTATTTATGCTTAAAGCACTGTGGCTTTCCGTGGGAATTTCTCTTTTAAGTGTTTGCGTTACTTTTTCACTGGAAAAAATCGATCTTTGCTGTCAGCAAAACATGATTTTGTCCCCAAGCTGTTTGATGTGTGCTGCCTCTCCAAATAATGGCTTGAGCTTGTGGAGTTTCTTTCACTTAGATGAACTTCGATTTGTGGTTTTAGATCATCGATAATCATATAAGAGCGGCTGTCTTCATATAAAGCCATTTACTTTGCTCATATTTTCAGTATTTTCTTGGTTTAATCTACATATGTAAGTGTTAGTAGCGCTGTTTCTCTTATCTGTTAGCTTCTTTTTGCCGAAGGATGCCGAGCTGCCACCAATTATGGAAGAGGGTGAACCGACATCAACTTTGGTATATAATCAGCAATTGCCGCAAGGGAACATTAGTTCTAGTGATATGCAGACTTCAGGATCTGTAGTGAGTGAGGCTATGTCTGGATACCCTTTGGATAATGAGGAGAGAGCAATTGTGCTCTACAAACCTGTGGAGACACCACTAATCTTGTCCCCTGGTCCTGATAATGTTTCTCTAAGAGTCAGCTTGGACTTCATTGATGGAATCAGACGTAAGTTCTTGAAACCTTCCATTGCCCGCATTTTAGCATGCATTTATCTTATGGTTTGCAATGTACAATGTGTTGGCAATAATTAGGATTTCTTCAAGAGTCTCCTTCTGTTATTCTCATTTTGTTGATGCTAGTAATATCGAGAAAAGCTATCGATTTACTGTCCGCTCCAACTCAATAACAACAGAGAAAAACATTGGGAAAATTTATTCTTAGTCATGTGAAGTAGTAAAGTTCTCTACCGTAAGATTTTCTCATCTGTCCTTCTCAAAGAAGGAAAGCTTTTGATTGAAACTGCATGCCACCTTTGATTCTTTTCCCATTTGCTTACATTACTTAACCATTGTCGAACTATTGCAGATCACATTTTCAATCCAGGGAATCGAAGTTTTGACAAGAAGGATCAACAAACAGGTGTTAGCAATAGCTGCTTAGCTGTGATTCCATGGGTGCCACCGCATGCAGCGACTGCCACCAATGGGTTTGGAGGATCTGAATCAGAAAGCAAGTTGTCCCAGGAGCCAATGGAGGCTGAGGAAACTGAAGTTGCATCCATGGAAGTTGAAGAAGTAACAGAGCAAGCAACTACTTATGGACTAGACAGTGAAGGCTTTCAGCAGCGGCAACAGCACTGCCTGAACCCCCAGTATCTTCCCGGCGCATCCAGTCCTATAATGTGGTCATTGTGATAGGTTAGTGATCCCGATCATCTCCAGTGAAAGATGTGCCATGCTTTGTCTAATGAAAGGCCACAGATGCTGCATGTGTTTTGGCTTCTTTTGCATATCCTCATGTACGACTGATGATTTATTTCATCAGAGGAGTTGTAGTAGTATGGAGGATCAGGAATCATTGTCCTTGCTACATGTGTATATTTTTTCTGCTTTACAAAGAAAGTTTATTTTCTGGCCATTCTTCTATTCGTCATTATAGAAGAGCTGATTGTTCTGTGCTACAATATGCTGTTGTGACTCTAAAGCTTATTTTGTCAACTGTCATCATCTCCAACAGGAGCTTGTGATCAAAGAAGTACCTTGCCTTTTCGTGTTATGTACTCGAATGCCTTCAATGTTTGCATGTCACAGTATATAGCTGCTCCTCAATGAGCAGATCCTATATTTTTAATTGCATTTAAGCTGTAGCAACCTCGATTAGGGGCTGCATCTGGTTCAACAGATATTGTGCCTTACAGGGTCAAATACTTACAACCATTGCTAACTGTTTTAACTGCTTCCTTGACCATCCCTGCTCAGGATGCATGCAGCTCTCTCTTCACTAGCAAGTAGTAAGTGCCTGTCTTGATGTCTCTGAGTACGGGTGATGTTATAACTTGGATCCTTTTTCTTCTTGCTGAGTGCATCTTGATGTTTCTCTATGCTGGACATGCTGTGGATACTAGCAGAATTAATTGTGGGTTAAAGGTAATTGTCTTTTAAACTTACGACATTGTCTCTGTTCTTTTGTTCTTTTCATCACAGTATATCAGTAAATAAGATGCTGAAACAAAATCTTCCCATCTCAATTCTATCCAGTATGTCTGTGTTACAACTTGATTGTGTGGAATCAGATATTTTGGGTTGTCCAGAACCAAGCAATTCCTAACAGGAACATAATTCTTCAAGGATTTATTTCAGCACAAAGATGTTGCTTGTTTTAGTATCCACAGATTGCACAAGTCTCTGAATTCCCAAAGGCTGAACAAGTCATGAAACATTTAGCAGAGCACACATTCCAGTTCTTGGTTAGAACACTGCTGACCGTTTTCATTGCAGGAAACTGAAAACAATGGCCGAGGAAATTTACAAGTATTATTGAGAGGCTATGATGATCCAACACATGAAAGAAAGCTAAATCTAGAAAGCCAGAAGCGGAATGGTGTTAATCCATAGGGTAGTAAGTATTCAGCCAAGTGTTCTTGTGGTCATCATTTCTGCTTATCATCAGCTCGCTGAGGTCCATCGCCCCTGCAAACCAATCCTGCCGTGGGAGTTCCTCCGTGGCCGCCGCCGACATCGGCGTCTTCCCCTTGTCGTTCGCCACCGGTTTCTCCTCCTTGACTTTCTCCGCACTTTTTAATGCTGCATCTTCTATCCTCTCTCTCACCTTCCTCATGTTCATCTCAGTCATCCACGCCAGGGCCGTCACATCCTCGATGGCGACGTCGTGCAAGCTCCTTCCTGACAAGCACTGGTGCATCAGGAGCGCCGTCTCCAGCTCCCGGTTCTCCTTGTCCTGCTTCTGGAGCTGCTCCTGCAGCTTCCTGATCCGCTGGCGCATCAGGGCCTCCTGGTTCATCATCTTCTTGCTCTGCTCCATCTCCGGCAGCCGTTTCAGCCTCGCAAGCACGCGCATGGCGTCCGGCACCGACGGCCACACGTCCGCATGTGGCTCGTCGGGCCCGTAGATGATCATGCACGCCTTGACGTCGCACAGCGTGCTCAGCTCGCTCACCTTCTTCATCAGACCCTTCTTCCTCTTCTTGAACGTGGCCTTTCTTGCGGTGTCGTTGACGATCCACTCCAGCTTCACCTTCTTCCTCGCCATAAGCCGTGGAGGTAGGCGCCTGTGACATTTTATACTGGTTCATTCAGCAGGCAAGCGAAGGTGAGAAAAAGATTCAGATGACGATTCTGATTTCATTTTATTCTGGTTTAAATGAGTTAAATATTCAGCATGAGATCTTGGCACATGATATCTGAATTAATTGGCCATTACTATGGGCAGGCAGAATTGGCAACTAATGTTAAAAGGAGTATCTTGCTCGATGATATTACCAAAGAAATTACCACCATACTATAGCTTCACCAGAAAGCCATCCTATAGCTTCGGAGAAGAGAGAATAAAAAGGTTCTTCTGATTGAACCCCAAAACATTTCTCAAGGTAAAAACAAGATTTGGACCATTATTTTTATGACTCTTGGTAGGAAACCAGATTAGCATAAGACCTAAATGCTTCAAGGAAAAAGCATAAAACTTGCAGTAGATTTCAAAGTATACTTTGCTGAATCTATGTTTTATTTGGTTGCTGAAGGAAGGAAGGAAGGATCATTTGAGTTTGTGACTGAGATGAAAGAGGATTACTTAAGCATCTTTTCTCATGTTAATTTAACCCTCTTGGGCAGGTATGACAAGGCTGATCGAACAGTATCCTAAACGAAGGCTTCCTGTTTTAACAGACTAAGCTGGGGAAGAGATTGCCTGATGGAACTTGGAAGTTTCAGCTGTTGTTCCAGTCAAAAGGCCATCTTTTTTTCTCTCCTTCGATCAAGGACAAGATTTATCTGTGTAACTATGCCGCATCGTCTCATCTTTGTTCCTGTCTCCTGGATTCCTCTGCTGCTGTTTGGTTGCTGGTATGGAAACTGAGCTGGATAAATATTATGATCGATCTCTTGAACATTAGAATATTAAAGCCACGACAAGACATCCAGAGAGCATGATTTGAGGCTCAGATGAGATTCTGGGCATGTCAGCAGGAAACTGGTCACCATTTCCAGCAATCCAGCTCTGTAATATCTTATAATTGTTCTTTCTGGAAAACACCTGGCATCTTCTTCCTCTGTTTCTACTGGCAAGAAGCTAATTCTATGATTCCTCTGTGGTATATTTTAGTGCTAGTTCTATCAGTTACTCATTCCTCTTAAATTGTCTTGTTTTGGGCTAATATTTTTTTGATTCTTTATTTTGAAGCATATTTTCTTTTTTTTTCCTTATTTGATACTTAATATACTCTCCTTTGAAATTTGGAAGAAAAATAAAATTATTTAAATTTCTCATAATACCATAAGAATTCGATGCTTTTTTTATTTGCATCCATACTTATCATTATTAGCTAAAAAAAATCAAATTATGCAATGATGAAATTATTTTCGGCGTAAATGGAGTTGACCAAACTCAAATTATATTTATCGGGTTATTGGATCGGATCATTTTACACAGGAGGCGATCACAACATAAAGAACTCGACCCGTATCCAACTCAGCTCCGACAGCGTCGGATCAAATTCTACTGGTTCTCAATTTACCCACATTCTTTGCCCACTCCTTTATGACGTACCCGTCTTTTGAGTGGCTGAAGCGATGACCAAATGTGGGACCCGATTTGTGCCCATCTATATCTCCAATCATTGGGCAGGTAGACCGAATGGTACGTAAAACGTTTCGTGAGGACCGGACACGGAACACCGGAGAAGCCGACGCAAAACCATCAAAACCGCCTTTGGAATCCGAAGCTTCCCATCCGACAGGAAACGTCGCCATTTCGCCTTTTGCGACCGGGCGTCTCCGCGAGAGAAATCGCCCCCAATCTTTTCTCTCCCTTCGGATCCGTGGGTCAGCTGGACCGCCGCCCGGTTTCTCAGCCCCAGCTCACCGTAGATTCGTCCGCCGCTATTAATCCCGTGGGCGATCAGCTGAGGTGACTACGATTTATACGAATACCTGCTGATTCTTTGATTCTAAAGCTGGAATTTTGTGTGGAAATTAGTGGATAGTTTCTTTATTTGTGTTGTTTAGTTTCTATCTTGGAAGAATGCCACTTTTTTTGGGAATATTCCTGTCGGATCTAATTGGGAGCCGAAAGCTTACCTTTATTGTCAATCGAATGACTTAGTTATTCAAAAATTCTCCCTTTTAGCTGAACTTGAAGCTTCCTTGACATTTAGGGAAGCCAAAGGTGGGTAACTTTCATATTTTTTGGTGTGTCCTATGTTCATTACTTTGCTGTCAAGTTTTAGTGGAATTCCTAAAAATGATGCTTAGGATACTGATAAAGTTTGAGACTTCTGGTTTGAACTCAGTGAGCTCATGAAATTCGTATTACGAGAATTCAACAGATCAAGTAGTTACCACGGATTAGGAAAATAACTAGGGGGATTCTGCATTTTATCATGCGCTTGATAGTGTCCTAATCTTTTGGACAAAGTTGAACCGGTGACGACATTGCCTGGATTTTAGCAATCGATTTAAGTGATGGTTCTTGAATAAAGAAAAAAGACCATATTTGTCTTCTTCATGCGCATTTTTTAAGGCCTGTAATGGACTTCAATTACAGTAAAAATCTAGATGAAATTCCAATATACCAAGAAAGTGTGAGATTGTAAAGAATATGACACAGATGCTTGCTAAGGCTACCTAAGACGATGATATTTTCCCAGACCTAAAAATCTAGATAAGTTTTCTGCTTCTTTATATTTTCCCAAACCATTGTGTTCTCAATCAAACAATTGTGTTTTGTGCTTCCTTATATTTTCCCAAAGCATCCTACTCTGAGTCAAACAATTGTTGAATTAGGTGTACTACCATATTCTAGACCACTTCATTTGTCAGAGCCATAATTTTCTGAAAGTACCAATTTTCTGGACCTCTTCATTAGGTCTCTGTGATCTTTAATCAGTATTATTGTACTGCAGGTTATTCAGGTGTCAACTAAAATGCAGTCATACACAGAAGATGCTCCCCTCATTCATAGCTCCCCTAGAACTTCAAAAAAAAGTAGGAAAAGGTCATTTGATGTTTCTGATCGTGATGCAAAGGATGATGGCAAGCAATCTACTGAAAATATTTCAAATCATTTGGTGCTTTATGACCCTGGTACAAGCGATACAGGTCATGATTCTCTTGCACTTACTGATGTCATGGAGAATCATACTCCAACCTTCAGAAACTTCTTGGCATCAAATTATTCTGGCCGTACTTTTCCATCTATTGGAACATTCACCGTCCAGTGTGCTTCATGCTTCAAATGGAGGATCATTCCAACAAAAGAGAAATATGAACAAATACGTGAAAACATCTTGGAAGATCCTTTTGTATGTGAACATGCTCGTGAGTGGCGTCCTGATATTTTATGTGAAGACCCCGAAGACATCTCTCAGGATGGCAGTAGACTCTGGGCAATTGATAAACCAAACATTGCTCAACCACCTCCTGGGTGGGAAAGATTGCTTAGAATCAGAGCTGAAGGAGGCACAAAATTTGCAGATGTGTATGTTTTTTATTTCTCTGCTTTTGGCCTTTTTTTATTCCCCCAAGTAAACTGCTCAGAAATGAAAATGATTGTTTATTTGTTTTGAACCAGCTAGTTTGTGGAACTTCTTGCTGAACATTCTAAATAGATATTCAGATCTAATACTGATCAAGTAGCAACTATAGGTTAGTTTAAAGAATTAAGGAACGTGAGATATAGGTGATGAGTAATACCATTTTTCTTGCATAATTTTTTCACATTTATTTCTATAGAGGTTTTTCTTTTATTAGTTACATCCAGTTTAGTGTTCTTCCCTAGTTAGGACTCTTGCACTTGATTTAATCACTTTTTGCTTATGAGGTGTTTATTTCTTCATGTTAATGGCTTCATCTTACCTGGGGTTATCTTGACATGCCTTGACGGGATTATCTCTTTTTGTTTTTTCCATGCGGAAATCAAATTAGAAGGCAACCCAAATGATATAGAGAGAATTATCACAATGAGGTATTCTCCCTCATTATTTGAGTGATCATATGCATGTTGTTTCAAATTCATATTTTGGAAAAATCATAAAATAACTAGAAATCTGGTTTTAGAAACATAAGTGTCTGTTAGTAGGAATTTGCGGGAAGTTTTTCCAATGGAAGTCAATCACATAAGTTTTGCTTTTTCCTATTGTAGCAGTTGATCAGGGAGGATTAAACTGGACCTTAAGTGCATAACCCACAAAGCAAGACTATATTCTGTTTTAAACATTCAGGCATAAATTTATGCTGTTTATTCTTTGGATAATTAACAAGATCTTGAGAGACCTTGTAAGGTTATCAAGGAAGTTCAGAAATACCATGATAGCCATAGTGAACCTCCTCTTTGATGATATGGGATCCTTTATCATGTTGTGAAGTGTTGGAATTGATGATAACTTGAGCAGAAGTTCACCAATGATCTTGCCTTGAAAGTTCCAAGATATATGCTAACTCCTTTCTTACATCAAATAGTCTTTCCTCGAAAGTCCCATAATCAGCTTGGCTGTTGCAATCAAGTTTTCCAATTTGGTGGAAGTACATTAGCATTTAGAAAGAAGAGTTCAACCTATGTGATGTCAACTTCTCGAAAATCTCTTTTTCATAGTCCTTCTCTTTTGCATTTCGTGTTTTTTCATTTTCATTATATATCTGTATCTAACAATTTTAAAACCAAAATTGCTCATGCATTCTTGATTTTCTGCTTCAGATATAGACATCCAGGTTATGTATTTGAACAAATTTAAGGTGCCACATTGTTGATGTCAATCATTTTCCTTTTCAGGTATTATACTGCTCCATCTGGGAAAAGATTGCGGTCGATGGTTGAGATTCAAAGGTACGGTCTATGTTCTTTTTTCACATTCTTCTTTCACTGAGTGTCGTGCATGCAAATGCTCGAGGTTTACCAGAAGATTACTGTGGAAAACTTGCCTCAAACACTTAGTATTGTGCTTTCTGATATGGAAGAAAGTTACATTTGTTGTTTCATGTTTGATTGGTGTATTGGATTTTAAAATTACTTTTGTCAAGGAATCTTGCAGGTATTTGCTCGAACACCCAGAGTATGCCAGACAGGGGGTAACTCTTTCTAAGTTTTCATTTCAGTCTCCTAGGTCTCTGCAAGAGAACTATGTCAGGAAACGCCCTCCACGTGTGACAAACCCTTGTGATGGTGATATGATACTGCCAAGGACTCTTGAACCTGAAGAAGGTGTGTGAAAATAGTGGAACTTAATTTTAGAACTACCTTGGAAGCTACCTTCTGTGATGATTTAATATGCAAATCCTCTATGATGGCCTTTTTTAAAATTAGTTAGTTGACTATTTGTTGGCTTGTATTATCCAAGTGGAAAACTACAGTATCTGCCACAAGAGGGTTGCCTTCGACCGGCTCAGTGTGGCACTGATTGAAACTTCAAGTTGCGCTTTAGTGAATTAGCTGATAAAATTCATATGGATATTAAACCTAGAATATTCGAAGTATCTCTACATTTTCATCTCCAAACACACTGGATATTAAAAAAAAAATTGATCCTATCGGTTCTATGCTGCACCTGTAGTTAGATATTAATCAAGTTCAAGATACTTTTGGCTCCTCACCTCTGGCGGGAAAATGCAGGTGTAAAAAACATAGTAACAGGATTATGAGAAAAGGATATAAACCTATGGAGGAGTTCTAACAAAAAACATCAACCCGAGAATTGTGACTAGCAGTACTAATATCTTGATGAAATGAAAGAAAAGCTTGCTTTTTTGCTTCTAGCTAAATTCCTAAGCCTGTGGGGCAAAAAATGAAGTTTCTTCATTATTTATCTTGATGTTACTTTCTTGTTTATCAAGTATTAATTTCTTTCAAAATGTTTTGTGGTAACGATTCTACTATAAGAGTTCTTAAGAGTAAAAGGACGTACCCAGTGCATGAGGCTCCCGCCAATGCGGGGTTTGGAGAGGGTCAATGTATGAAGTATTACCTTTAAATTTTTAGAAATGTTATTTTCATGACTCAAACCCTGGTCTCCTAGGTCGCAAAGGAACAACCTTATCGTTGTACCAAGACTCGCCCTCTAGGTTATCATGCTTCACAGATCTGTTCCTTGCTGCAGTGAATCCCCTATCTTGGGCAGCTCCTCTTAAAGAGGTTTTAATTGGTGGACAAGCCTCATCAAGTCCTTCTGAGAAAGATCCAGTGTATTCTCCTCAAAAGGAACCAACACCGGCTGGCGCTATGTCTTCATCAGAACAAGTGTGTGGAGGTTCCGCCTGTGATCAGCCAAAGATGAAGCTAGAAGATGCTGATCATTCAAGAAATGCATCTTCTTTTGAGTTGTGATACTTCGTTCTAATTGTTATTCTGATTTCTTTCTCGGTTCAATGTTAAGGGGAATGAAGAAGCACATTACATGACAATACACAGATGCAGCACAAGGTTTTGGGAACAAATACCAACATCAACATGTATTATGATATATGAACATATTAAGATTAGATCACATGACAGTCTTGAACAATTATCCTGGTGATGAGTGATGTTTCCCAGAAAAAAGATGTTAAATTTGTAACCTTATATGGGTTGTGGATGTTTCTTCATGATCTTTGTAAGTTTTAGCAGACAAAGAGGTTTTTGTATCATGAATTTTAATATAGCTATTTACAAAATGTGAAATTAGTATATATGTGTTCTTTAATTGGATCACTTTTGATTAGATAAGATTGATTTTCTTGTTTAGTTAATTCGATATCACAATTATTATACATCCATCTTAGAGAATTTATTCTGATCAAAGATTGAATGTTTTAGCTAAAGATCTATTAAATCAATCTTTCTGTTTTCATCATTTATCATTTATACAAACAGAAAAAGAGTAGCACTTATCATTTATAAAAAAATAAAAGTATTCTTATGAAACTTAAAAATTAAAACCAGTTATGAATTTTAAAAATTAAGAATATCATATTTGTCCTATCAGTTATAATATAACATATATACATCCTCCAAGTATTAAATCCAATAAACATTACGCAATACAAACCAAGATTATTAGAAACTAATCGGAACTAAAATAATTAAATATATAAAATGACATAAAACTTTGAAAAAGTCTTATTCTAGTAAACCTTTTTGGTCAAACTGTTCTCAATTAATGGAGATTTACGAAATGGGCATATATTTTTTTTATCTGGCATTAATTGACATACGAACAACTCCACTATCATTAAATTTCTCCAATTAAGAGCACAATAATTTAATAATTACCATTAGATCAAATTATCAAAAAGTCTAAGTTTTCACTTTTCCGCCACCCTCTTTTGCTTTATTGCCTTGTGGTTTCTCCGAAAGCGTAAGGTTATTCATATGGATTCTTGAACGAAGAGATAGCTTGGATCGGGTGGTTGGCTCTCAAACCTTTGCTACATGATTACGGTCGACCCGAGATCGGACTAAGTTGTCTACCTGTGTCGTGTTCTCGCATGATAAGTCGATGCTGGGAGGAGGGGTTCTCGACTCGACCTCCGATACTTAAGTTAGTAGATGATTTTATAGTATAAAAGGTTCGGTCCTTTTCTTTAGGATGAGGGGCTAGCTTTTATACCTACAAAGTTGACCCGAAAGTGCGTGGGTCATTAATGCTTGTTGTTGTCCTCGTTCGACGTGACCATGAAAACGATTGACTTATATGTTCTCGATGACGCGAGTCAGCTCGTGTGGACTTTGACTGTGCGATGTCGACCCGTACAGTTCGAATGGCGTAGGGGTCGATCATCCATCGTTTGCCAAGTCAACCACTCTCCCCCATTGGCCACGTGTCTGGTTGCTCCACATCAACTTTCGAGTGGTTGTCATGTGTCGCTTTCTGGTTGGCATGTAGATATTCCCAAAGATCTCACTTGGAGCAGCCCCAAGGCCAATCCTCGATGCCATCCAAAAGGAGGCTCGGCCAACCCAAGCCCTCATTTCCAAGGCCTTCCCCTCTACCCCTCAACACGTCTAGGATGGAGATCTTTCTCCAAATAAGGGAGAAAGGGTTTTGGAGGAGCCCATGCTGATGAAACCATGCCCGAGTTCAAAGACCGAGTAAAGTAGTGCAAGTTCTATCGTGACTATGGTCACAACACCGAAGAGTGTTGAGATATGAAATATCATATCCAAGAGCTCATTAGTAGAGGGCACCTCAGGCGATATTTTTGTAAACCCTAGGAGCCCTCCCCTCACCCTCATGGCCCCATCAAAAAGCAGATAAACGTGATTATCGGCAAGCCGGGCTTCGAGGGAGATAGTATATCCGGATGGAGGGCCTACGCGTGAGCCTTGGTGGAGAAATGCCTATTGCACGAAGATGGCACTGAGATCACTTTTGAGGCGGGGGAAGCCAAGTACCCCAATAACGATGATGCTTTAGTGATCTCGATTAATCTGGCCAATGCTCAGGTAAAAAGAGTAATAGTGGGCATTGGGAACTCTGTCGATATGCTATACATTGATGCTTTCCAAAGACTCAGATTGATTGAGAAGGATCTATCCCATATGACCTCGACCAGCATCGGGTTCACTAGGGATTCCATCTCCTCTCTTGGAACTATTGGAAAATTTGGGGTAGCATCACATGTGCAGCGGAAAAATAAAAAAATAAAATCTCAAAATTTCTCACAAGGAAAGAAGGTTTCATCATCATGCGAAGATTGGTGCGCAAAAAACATAAAATCGAAAAACTTTGTGTATATGAAAGATATATTACTTAGGGAAGTCGTATATCCCTGAAAACCTATAGATCTATGGGAGAGGATGAAAAATGTCAACTATCCTCCCCTCTAGCGGTGATCCATACGGAAGGGGCTGTGAAGATGCTCCTCAAATCTCTTCAATGCGCGTATCATGCGATCAAGAAAAGGCCAACCATTCTCAGTATCCACATGCCTCAAATAAGAGATGTTGGTTAAGGAAAAGAGGGAGAGAGGAGAATAGGAGATGACAACTAAAAGAGATTAGCCTATAACCCTTTGGTTCCCTCATATTTATAAAGCCCATTGTCAACTTAACTTTAATGGATCATACTCTATTGGGTAATGGATCTTCATCCAACTACCCAAGCCTCTTAGATTAGCGAGTCTTTACCCAATAATCTCTCATTGGCTCTTATTGAATCTCATGCATAGGATCCAATAATTCAGGGGCTTATTGGATATCTAGTAAGATATGAGCTCTAATATATCATATATAAATATTTACTCATCACAATACCTACCATATGTATGTGATCCTCTAGGCCAATATCGAGCTAGCCGTGAGTCATACCTATTATAACTCAATTTGGCTCGGTGAATTATTATCTTCATATTAATTCACTTAACCTGATAGACTACGAACGTACTATGTCACTATGCAGTAATCCCCAAACGATACAAGGTAATCCAATCTATTGGACTTATCTATTCTCAGTTATCATATATTTATAGTATCTCATCTATTTAATATCCTAGAAATAGTATTCCAGTCATAGTGATGTTAGACTCATACGGTTTCTACTCGAGCCTCGCTCTAATCGGATTCTTCTGAATAACTATTTCTCTCTCAATTTAAATGACTCTGGCTAAGGATTTGCCTGAGTAAGAACACATGAGATATTTCTCTTATAACACAAAAAGAGAATGATCCTCTATTGATACTCAATAGCCCTCGTAAGATTGGTTGCCACTCTCGATAACCAAACGTGCTAGATCTAGAACTTCTAGGCCTATAAGTCCAGTATCAAAGAGTGGAGTACTCATACAAGACTTCCTTGGTATCTCAAGTCTAAGGATCATATATACTAGTGGGATGACGGAATCACTGTATAACAATGAGATATCATCAACTATTCAATATTCTATGAGCGGATCAATCAATGAACTTATTCTCTAATGAGCATTGGTGGTGTCCCTAGTGTCCCCACACGAGTAGCTATGAGACCAGTCACCTCCATCATATGGATATATATACAGCACACAAGTCTATCCGGTCATCTTGATGTCCCTCTCGAGTGACTTATGACCAGGATTATTTAAGGTCTGTGTTTAAAGGCGAATCGATCTCATTATCATGATCTTATCACGATCTGATTCATATTGCATAGATCCATGGACATCACTAATAGGTAATATAAAGTGAGAAAAATTAAATAAATAATAAGAAAAAATAATACGTATCATGTCACACATGCTATCACTTATGTGAGTGACTTGAAGGATACTTATGACTAGCAATGCTCCCTTGAGTTGAAGCCACCATCATAAGCCTCCAACATCATGAGGTGGAAGTTGGATGGAACATGCATGCCCCGAATCTCCTGAGTGAAAGAGGATTTGGCTGAGGTGGTTTCTTTGAGTTCTCCTTTGGACTTATGAAATTCCCCTTGGACCTTATCTATATGTCGATTCACCAACTATAGTTAGGCCCGGAATAAGTCATCCATCGAGTCTGACAATAAGATATCTACCTTAGGGAAGGTCGAGATGGTGCGATAGGGTGGAGGGGCACTGCACCCTGCCACTAGAGGTCTCAGGTCCCTCAGCTATTCCCCAATAGGTGAGGAGGTGTTCGGGAGCGATGATGGCTAGTTGATTGAGGTGGCACCAAGAGGTGGGGGAGTGAGCTTGGGTTGGTTCGCTAGTCATGATGGTGGAGAAAGGGATGCCTACTAGGCTAGCTAGTGTATGAAAGGCATGATGGCCTGCATCATTCTTGTGAGGGTTTGGACTTAGTGACTAAGGTTGAGGAACGTCTCGACGGGGATGACCAACTGCCCTACACTGACCCTAAGGGGCGAGAGTCCAAGGTCATTAAAAAGGCACTAGTAGCATCCAAGAGTCTAGGCTAAGGTGGATCCATCCATCTAGGGGAGGGCAGGAAACTGTTCTCCCTACCCGAAGGCTCTGTGAGTGGGCAGGGCCTTCTTGGGGTGCTCATTGTTAGTGGACATTCTTGTGATATCGGGTCCTCTTTCTAGCACAAAAAATGTTAAGTGCTTTTATATCGTGGCTTGGGGATCGGTACAGCTTGGTTATGTCACAAAAGCGTAAGGTCTTCCATGTGGATTCTTGGGCAAGGAGATCGGAGGAATAAGGCTTTTGAGCCTCTGTTGCATCTTCATGGCTGATCCAAGGTGGGACTATGAGTCATTTTGCTTGTGTCGCATTCTTGCATGATAGGTCGATGTCGAGAGGGAAGGAATTCCCAACTTGACCCCTTCAATACTTAAGTTAGCAAATAGTTTTGTGGTGTAAAAGGTTCGATCCTGTTCTCTAGAATGGGGGGCTAGCTTTTATACTTATAGAGTCGACCCAAAAGTATGCGGGTTGTTAATACTCATCGTTATCCTTGTTCGACGTGACCATACAAACGATTGACCCATACATTGTTAACCGTGCGAGTTGGCTCATGCACACTTACAATGTGCAGTGTTAACCTGTACGATCCAGGCAATGCAGGGGTCGATTGTCCGCCATCTGCCAGGTCAGCCTCTCTCCCCCTTGGTCACGTGTCGAATCACTCCACATCAGCTTTTGAGTGGTTGCCATGTGTCGCTTTTCAATTGACGTGGAAACGTTCCCAATCAGCTTCTGCCTCGTTGATCATGGCCTTCGCTATGTTGATAGTTGGACCTTTTCCACGTATCACTATCGTTAATTTCGATGAAGGAAAAGGAGCCAATCACAGTGAAGCTTTTTCTCCTTCCTCTCTTCCATAAGCAACTGCATCAAGCATCACTCAATATATTTGTTCTAAGCTCTTATGCTCCCCTAATTGAGTTATTGTGAGGATGAAAAAACTCAAGAGCACACTCCTTCAATGTGGGGTTTAGAATCCAAGAGGAAGGCCAAGCACACACTTGTTCAAGTTCGAAGCGGAGGCAAGGAGGGAAATAACAATAACATATGGATTATAATAGAGATAGAGAGAAAGGTGTAGGTAATAAATGAGAGGGTGTAATGATAGACGATGATCTTAACGACTAACAAGGTAAGACGAGGAAATGACACATGGTAATCGGCGGAGATTAAGAATAATATTATTTTTTAAAAAATAAAAAATATTATATGAGAATAAAAATAAAAAGGTATTATACGGAAAAAAAAAGTAAAAATTTAAGATTTTTTAAGGAATTTATGCATAAAATTATTGGTGCATGATATATTATCCTAATCATTGAGTTAACCTAATTAAGACCGGACTTTCGTTGACATTTTCGGCCGACGACCGTACTGGGAAGTCAACTAAAACCTTGCCGAAAGCGCCATCTTTCCTAAAATTTTGGAATCGATATCAACATTCGATCCTTTTGGTGTCCCACTTTATCCAAAAACTCTTCTCAAATCCATCGTTCGCGAGGTCGGTTGTTTCTTGACTTCCCCATTTCCCCTAATCGTTCTTCTTTCTCCAATCCATTTTGTGGGTTTAAAGGAGATTTGGGAGAGTCGGCTAGCCCATTGCCTGTCGCTCTTCCTCCTCTTTTTAGGGTTCCGAGTCTTGCAGATCTGTTTCCTTTCAGTTTGCCTTTTATTTTCCTCGATCTTGCCGCTTTCTTCGTTCTGAAAACGTGAAGATTGGTTTTTTTTGGTTGAAACGTAGAGGTATTAGAATGGCTGATCGTCAAGAAAAGGCCAATATTTTCTGTGATGTTGGAATCAGCATCAACATTTGATTCTTTTGAAGTCGGTTGTTTCGCCTAATTATTCTTCTTTTCTCCATTCCGTTTTGTGGGTCTAAAGAGATTTGCTAGAGCCGGCGGGCCCATTGTATGCCAGTCTTTCTCCACTTTATAGGGTTCTGAATCTTGCAGATCCATTTCGTTTTCATTTATTTTTCCTCTATCTTGCCCATTTTTTGTCTTGAAAACGTGAAGGCTGGTTTTTTTGGTCGAAACATTGAGCTATGGGAATCGCCGATGGTGGTGGTGGAGTCTCCGCCTCTCGGGAGCATCTTGTCTTTGCTTATTACGTGACGGGTCATGGGTTTGGTCACGCTACCCGCGTCGTCGAGGTGAGCCATCATAGTTCTTGTTATCTGATATTGTAACATTCTGGCTCTATTACTTGTAATGGACGTTCGTAGCGGTCATTTTTCTTGTTCGTCTAATGTTAGTAAGATATAGCTAAAGATGCCACCCTCGACACGATCATGATCGAACCTAGAGGTAACGATTGGCACGGTTGATGCAAAAATTATGCTCTTTTTGGACTTGGAACTTCTGTGGTAAAGTAACTGATGGAATTTATCTTTATGACAAAATAATCTAACTACTATAACTTGGGTAAAATGTGGAGGATTACTGATACCAATGATATTGCATAAACTGTAATATGACTCATGACACAGATATGCCTCGGTGAACCATTGAAATATGTTTGATTGTCTCCTGGGGTAGCATGACAGGTAGCGAGAAAGAAAAATAAAATGCTAGCTCTTTCCTTGCAGGTTGTGTGGCATCTCATTGCTGCTGGCCATGATGTTCATGTCGTAACGGGTGCTCCAGATAGTGTATTTACCAGCAACATACAATCTCCCAATCTCTACCTACGTAAGGTTAGTCTGGAATCTGGATACAAGGATGAATTTGTTCTTAATTTATTGTCTTTGACGTGAGTTTGTTGCAAGTATGTTGCTATGAACCAATTGATTTGTAGGTTTTGTTAGACTGTGGTGCTGTACAAGCTGATGCCTTAACAGTGGACCGGCTTGCATCTTTGGAGAAGGTAAATATAGAGCACTCTGACAAAGGATTGCATATGTTCCCTTTTAGAAATTTTCCCGCCCTAGTTTGCAACTAATTAGTCTCTCAGCAAGCAAAAAATTCAATTGGTTTCTGATCAGTTGGGGAAGAGATTTTGTGTTTAGAGGAACTCTATGGATTTTATACTGATAGCATAGCTGCCATTTTAGTTTACTGCTTCGTTAGTTTGATTTCTGATAATTTATTGATTCATTACAGAGAGGTGAGTAAATTGTTAGTGTATGATAGTAAATGTTTAAATGATTTTTTTTCCATCTTTCTTGATTCAGTATCATCAGACAGCTGTGGTCCCTCGAGCTTCCATACTGGCAGCAGAAGTTGAATGGTTGAAATCCATCAAGGCTGATTTAGTGGTAATTGCAGCTGTCTTTTTGCACATGATGATCAATATAAACCATGGTGTTTTGCTGTTTTGTGCTATGTATATCTTGGCTACAGCAAATATAATTTTCCAAAATTTCAGTTCTGATAAACTAATTGCTGCTTTTTGATATGATCGTATTTCTTTAAGAGGAACGTTTTCTTTGTCCTCTTAAGTTTATTATTTTACATTGCTATTTCCTGTGGATTCAGGTCTCAGATGTTGTGCCTGTAGCATGTCGAGCAGCTGTAGATGCCGGGATTCGCTCTGTTTGTGTTACTAACTTCAGGTAGGTGAATTTGTTTTTTCTCAAATGATTACAATTTTAACTATAGGTGTTTATTTGCGCATTGTCTTGTTGCTTTTTATAGAATGTTTATTGTGATTTTAGTCAAGAAGAATTTTAATACGGATTTAAAATGTTAAATAAAGTGGGATGAGGTAAAGCAGAAAGTGGACAAAGAAAAACATTTTAAGTATCCATTCACTAGGTATCATCCTGGTAGCTGTACCATAATCATGTCAGACTGTTATGAATGACCAACATGGTTTTGACACCAAACTGATTTAATGGCATGCTAGTAATCCATGTATTCATTGTATCATCCCATACAAATATATTAAACAATTCTTAGTATTTTCTTGATGTACCAAGGTGTACTGATATGATAAGGTTCCATTTGGTTACGGCACCAGTGGTATGGCATACTTCAGTACATCCTTGAAAAAGAACAGTGATTTAAAAAGCGCTAGACGTCAAAAGGCGCCAAGGTCCAAAAACGCTCGAGGCGCTAGGCACTCGCTCGAGCAAAGCGAGGCGCTAAAATATAAAAATATATAATATAATTAATAAATATAATTATTTAAAATTTTAAATAAAAATATGCTATTAAATTAAGAAAATCTATTAATAGTATTGAAAATTAATCATTTCAAATAAACTTAATATTAACAGTATACTGTATACTGAGCCTACTGACTGAGAAACAAGGAAGCAGGGGCGAGCAAGGCAGCGGTAGTAACGGCGGCAGCGGGAAAGGGAGCGGGAGCGACGAGCAGCGGGAGGCGCGAGCGGCGACAGCGTTTGCGAGCAGCGACAGCGGGAGGCGCGAGCGGCGACAGAGGCAGCGTTTGCGAGCTGCGACAACGGCGAGCAGCGGCAGCGGGAGCAGGAGCGACGAGCAGCGGGAGGCGCGAGTGGCGACAGAGGCAGCGTTTGCGAGTAGTGACAGCGGCGAGCGGTGACAGAGGCAGCGTTTGCGAGCAACGACAGCGGCGAGCGGCGACAACGACAGCGTTTGCGAGCAGCGAGATCGGGATCGGGAGTGGCAGCGGCAGCGGGTTAGGGTTGGGTAAGGGTTATATCGATTTAGTTGGTTCGATTGAACCAACTAACCAACCGAACCAGGACCGAACCAGACCTAAAATCTTGATTCGGTCGCCTTGGTTTACCCAGGCACTCGCCCGAAGCGCCCAGCGCCTGGGCTCGGGCGAGCGCCCAGGCGGCGCCTGTTTGAAGCGCGCCGCCTAGGAGATTAGCGAGGCGCTCGGGCCTCGCCTCGCCTCGCCCGAGCGCCTAGGCAAGCGCCCGAGCGCCTTTTTCAATCACTGAAAAAGAAGTATACAAAATTTTAGCATCGATTGGTATGGTTCTTTCATTGGCATTCCATTATCCCATTGGATTGGTATGTACTATCAATATGATCAGTATGGCCAAGTACATAAATTCATGTCATATCCCCTCTTTGTGCTGATTTAATATATTACATCTGCCTTTAGTAGCAAATTTAGCCTTTGAGAATTAAGTCCTGGCACTTTCTTGTGTTGCCAAATCCAAAATTATTTGGCAATATTAGTGAATAAGGAGAGGCACAACCTAAGAAATTTTGACAATAGAAAAACAAAGGTTTGGTACATTTTTTTATTTTGATTTACCTTGAGAAGTGTAGGGTTTTCTTCTCTTATTATCTATGTTTGATTTTGCAGTTGGGATTTTATATACGCAGAATATGTCATGGCTGCTGGGCACCATCATCGATCTATTGTCTGGCAGGTGCTCATTAGGTCTTTTTTTCTTTATTTGTCAGATTAAGCAGAATTTCAATTTTATAGTATCTGGATTTCTGGATCTCCAATGTTATGTTGATTCTTTAGTTTCTGATTTCTTGCTTTTAGAATATGCTGAATCTCCTTATTTTCTTTGTTTTTCCAAAGGACTTTGTTGTCCAAAGAACTTGGGATTAAAAATATTTTCTATTTTCACTTTATATATTGTGTCTTTTCTTTTATCATGATTTTCTTATGTCATTTGATGGACTGCATAAACCATGTCTGCAACTTCATTCTTCTGTGTCAATCCGCTACTTGTTTGTGTGGGGATTTGATGAAATTAATCTATAAAATTACAGAAAGCGAAGAGCAAAAAGAAATTTTTATGGAGAAATTTAGTGTATCAATCTTTTTCGTGTAATAGATAGTGATTACACATATTTATACAGTGATCTTTTCTTTAACTATTTAGTTTCAGATATGATTAGACTCAATAGGTAAGTTATAATTGTCACTTGTTCTTCTCACTTGTGTTGGTTCATTTTTGTGGTTGTCCCTCGATGCCTTCAATGCCTAAAATGCGTTGAAGAAGGAAGAAATTAACATGAACAATGTAGTTGGTTTGAGATGCAGAATCTTTTAACAACTTTCTTTTACATTTGTAACTGACAGGTTTGCACATTTATAATCATCTTTAAGCAGAACCTTTTATGCGCTAATCCTTGATGCTGTTTCATTTCTGTTCAATTTTTGTCATTTGCAGACTTGATTATAAAAAAATGCAAAACTTGACAGCATTTTTTTTTATTAAAAACATGATGCAAGGATGATTCAAGGTTGATACTTCACACCTTATTTTGCTTGTAAAAAATGTCTACAGAAAGGAGGATTTCAATGATACTGAAGAACAGGATGGCTCAGAAAAACAATTAACATGAATACATGACTAAAAGTCTAAAACCATTATACTTTGTTCTATCCCTTTGGGCCATTTATTCACAAAGGAAAATTTTGGGCTATTTAATAACTAATGTCGGAGTCAGACAATATACTTATTCGTATGTGTTGACCAAAATAGTAATGAATTTGTTGAACTAGTCCAATATGTGATATTGCAAGTTATGTCATGATTTGTACAAGTCCTATATGGGCTACTTATGTCATGACTTACTGCTTCACCTGCAACTTCTATACATTCAAATTTTCTGGTGTCAAAGTTTACTGCTTTTACAAAATGCCGATAATATGTGACATTCTACTGCTTAATTAGACCACATATGCTTCTTATTTCTTAATATCTTAGCAATGCATTTTGTTTTATACTAAAACAATAGGATATGACTGTATCTTACATCAGTCCAAAGTAAATAGTTTTCTCTGCCTATGGGAGTAGCTATGTATTCTTTCAATCTCATCTTGCTGTAATATTATATCTCAACATCACAAAGTATGACTTCAAAATTTATGCAGATAGCTGAAGATTATTCTCACTGCGAATTTTTACTCCGACTTCCTGGATATTGCCCTAGTATGTAAAATGAATTGCCATAAATTTCGTAGTTTCTTTTCAGCACTTTCACATTGCTTTGTTTATTACTGTGAATTTGCTTTTGTTACCTGCAGTGCCTGCTTTCAGGGATGTTATTGATGTACCTTTAGTTGTTAGGAGTTTACGCAGATCAAGATCTGAGGTTGGGCAATAAGTGATGTATAATGATCTTTCATAACATTAGCTCATCTTCTAGTTCTTTGACATTGTTTTTTTTCTGTCAGGTGAGAAAAGAACTTGGAATTGGCGATGATGTGAAAGTAGTTATATATAACTTTGGGGGACAGGTTAGTTTAGCAAAACTCACCTACTGTTTTGTCTTCTTGTTGTTAGGACCAACTTGTTAAGATTTTTGGAATTATTTTTTAATTTTTAAAAGGAAAATGACATAGTTGTTTTTTGTATCTCCCATAATATTTTCTCCTAAATACCAGTAATTAATTATTTTTACACTCTCTTAGTTGCATAATTACTGGAAGTTTTATTAGAAACTTGGAAATTGAATTTTCTGGTCAGATCATTCCTGTACTTATGATACTTTGTAAGAATTATCTTTATGCTTAAAATATCAGAAGTTATTTTCTTTGACACTGTGGTGGTTCTTATTGTTCTCTTCCAGCCAGCAGGATGGAAGCTTAAGCAAGAATGGTTACCAGCTGGTTGGTTATGTCTGGTATGCTCATGTTTGAGTTATTAAGGTAGCTTTACGCTTTAGTTTAAGTTGTATTTCATATGATGTTCTATGTTTGTGAAGGTCTGTGGTGCATCTGACAAACAAGAACTACCTCCAAACTATGTAAAGCTTGCAAAAGATGCATATACACCTGATTACATTGCTGCTTCTGACTGCATGCTTGGTATTATGAATATTCATGTAATATTGAATATCTGGTAGAACATTGCAATTTTGTAAATTTTCACTATTTATTTATTTATTTGTAGGGAAAATTGGATATGGTACTGTCAGCGAATCCTTGGCATACAATTTGCCGTTTATTTTTGTACGCAGAGATTATTTCAATGAAGAACCATTCTTGCGCAATATGCTCGAGGTTGAACAAGTTCCTGTAGAACTATTTGAGAGTTTTACAACAGTATATCTCTTTATCAATGCATCTATATCTTTTTCTTGTTGTAAGCAGTATTATCAGGGTGGTGTGGAGATGATCAGGAGGGATTTGCTCACTGGAAGCTGGACACCTTATCTTGAGCGTGCACTTACTCTTAAACCATGCTATGAGGCAGACATTAACGGTGGCGAGGTACGCTTTTATATATAATTGATCACAGCAGATTTAAAATGCCATTTGTTGTCCTATTCTATCGTCATACTTATTATAAAAGAATTGGTTCTAGCAAAAGTGAATGAGGGAAGCTGATTAAGGAGAGCAGCTTGATGTGTGGATATACATTGCGTTGGATGAGAATAACAGTGATATGTAATGATAAAGTTTATAATTAATTTTGCCACAAGAAACAAAACATGAGTTTATATGGATGTTCCTGAAGGGAATTCTTCCAAATGCATCAGACTATCAGCTGCTTAAGACTAAATTTGGTTCATTAAGACATATCTTCTTTACTGAATAATTGCTTTGTCATTTTGATTTTCTATGTTCCACTTCAAGTTAAAACTAATTCATGCTTTAAATTCAGGTGGTAGCTCGCATACTGCAGGATACTGCTAATGGGAAACATTATGTTTCAAATAAGGTATACATTTTATTTTTAAAGAATATTGACTAAAATATAATTATAAATTTTATTGCTCTAATTAGTTTTGATGTTGTTCAGAAATGTTGACTAATAACAATGCTTGTAGTCAACAAATCTGAAGGGTGTGGGTTCTACTGGAATGAAGATTCTGTAATAAAGTAGGATTTTCAAATGAAATTTTAAGTGGTGTAGCTATGCATTAGCTTTCTGTGGAGGTTGTTTCTTTGGATTTTCCATTGCAACTACAATTTTAGATTCTAACTCATTTAACTCAAAGTTTGTTCTTTTCATTTGTCCAGATGTGATGGTGTCAAAGTTTCTTGGCTACACTTGCAGTGCAAGCATTTTCATGCTTTTCTCTAGTTCATAAGATCACCCTAGATTCAAGGCATTTTAATCAAGTAAATTGTAGCTTGACACATACCTTCAAGGCTTCAATTATAGAGATTATGTTTTTAAAATCATTTATTTAACTATGTAGGCCTTTGTAATCACTGGAGCATCCTACTTCCATTGGTTGCTGATTCTAGGATTAATTTAAAATATTCACATCAAGCTTTCTTTTTGGTGCTTCCTTCTTTTCTAGTTATACCAGACCCTGTGATTTATGAAACATCCTGATTTGTTTTTCTTAATACATCTGCAAATGAAGTTGAGTGGAGCAAGGCGATTGCGTGATGCCATAGTGCTTGGTTATCAACTACAAAGAGCTCCAGGCAGAGATATAGGTGTACCCGATTGGTATTCTTTGGCTGAAAATGAAATTGGTCTTCGTGCTGCATCACCTATGACTGAGACGAATGATGAAAATTTTCTTGTGGAATCGTGAGTTCTATGCTTTTGTAAATGAATTCATGCTTTCTAATAATGTTGACTAGATTTGGTTGATCTTGTACTGTTGGAAGATGCTTTGAGGACTTTGATATACTTCATGGGGAATTGCATGGCCTACCTGATACGATGGCTTTTCTAAAGAGCTTATCAGGACTTGATAGTATAACTGACTCGAAGAATCCTGAGAAGCGCCAAATGCGAGAGCGCAATGCTGCTGCTGCACTATTTGACTGGGAGGTTTTCAGCTGGCTTACTCCTTGCTCCTTTTTTGTTATTTGAAATCATTCTCTTTTTTAGCATTAGCAACAGCTACAATCTTAAGGTTCTTGAGTTATGCCGTTTACTTGTCTCTGCTGCATAAGATGCAGCACCTAGTTCTCAATTGGAAGTTTGGAGTTGATGACCAATAATTCCTAATATTTATCATCTCGAGTGTTTTTTGCTGTACAAAACACACTGCCAAAGGAGAATGTAATTGTGTTTGCATAAGTCAGAAACATGGTTTTCAAGTTTCATTCTTAAAGTTTTTTCTGTTCTTTTGACTGTCTTTTGGTGTTTTAAGCCTAGTTGTTCTCTTTGCATATTTTATAAACACTTAGAGCTGCAGACACCTTTCCTATTTGTTCAATTTCAAAATTTCTTTGATCAACTATAATCGCATTAATTGTTCTGCAACCCTTGTAAACAAGCCTGCATCTCTAATTTTTGTTAACCAGGTGCAGGTACATTTCTTCTAATGATATTGGTTTATAAACTACTTGTTAATTCTTATGCATCCACATTATAGAGTTTTTTTTTATAATTATTTTTTATATTTTAAAATATCAAATTGCCTATCTTAAGCTTGAGTTTTAAAAAGTGCAATGTTGGCATTGGTTAAATGACACTGTATATACCAGACCTTGTATATAATAGGCATGCTTAAGTAATTAAGTTTAACCCACATCTTATAGATGCATATGGGTATCTTATGAAAAGTTGTATATACATGCACATCCTTGTGCATGTGTATGCCACACAAGGTTCGTCGTACCGTACCGTACCAGCATTTCGACTCAGGCTCGGTATGGTACGGTATCGATGTATCGGGCGGTACATCAGGGTGTACCGAATAATTTTATATTTTTCATACTGTAGCAGTGCTACAGTATAGTACTGTATAACTGTAACAGCGCTACAGTATAGTACTATAGCACTGTAGCAGTGCTACGGTATAATACTGTAGTACTGTAGCGGTACTGGGCGGTCCACGTATCGGTAACCTGTCGGACCGGTACGTACCGCCGGGTACGGGCGGTACGCTTCGGTATGGCAGACCTTGATGCCACATCTCATAGTTATCAATGGTTATATATTCATGCACAACCTCATGCATGCATATTCCTGTGTTAATGTGAATATGGAAGAGTTGTTAGAAATGGATTTTCGAGTGGCTATGTAGGAAAAAAATAAGATGAGATGACTGAAGTGCCATTCAGTTGCTGATTATTGATTTTTTTCCTATCTTTTGATGATTGTAGGAGGACATTTATGTGGCAAGAGCGCCTGGAAGGTTGGATGTAATGGGAGGAATAGCGGATTATTCAGGAAGCCTTGTATTGCAGGTGAAAATGATGGCTACTAATGCAACATACTTTTGTGTTCTCACCCATGCTGAACTGATTACAATAGATCCATTACTGTAGCACCTTTGAGAACTCAGATTCATTTTTCAGAAGAGTGGGTTAACTATTGGGAAAGAGTCCAATTTCAGTGTATTTTGGAGACTATGAAATGCTGAGAACATACATATGCAACTTCTGATTTATTTATATTTCCTAAAACACATGGTTATATTTTTATTTCCTAAATCAATTTCCATGATTCCAGTATGTTTTCTTTATACATTTTGGTGGTTGTTTTTTAATTTTTCTTGAGTGTATCATCATCTTCATAATTTCCTTCTAAATGACTAAGCCTAAGACTTCTCCAGAAAAAAATAGAATGAAATTAATAGAAAATGTGCAGAATATATATGAGCAAGGATTTATTTAGTCATTCATAATGGTCAAGCTAGTATTAGAAAATGAGCACTTCGTTATTAATTTAGTCATTCATAATGGTCAAGGATTTATTATTGAGTAGATAAATGCCCATTGCATGTCACACCATTTTCACTCTTGTGTAAAATTTTATGATTCCCTTTGTCTTAGATGCCTATTAGAGAGGCCTGCCATGTTTCTGTTCAGAAGAACCATCCTAGTAAGCAAAAGCTCTGGAAACATGCTCAAGCAAGGCAGCAGGCAAAAGCACACGGAGCTATTCCAGTCCTGCAAATTGTAAGTCACTTAACTAAACTTTTTGGTAAAAGATTTTTGTTTACTTGAACTTACAGCACAAAGAAGGCTGGATAAACTTTGACTACAAAATACTTCTATTATACATGTAGCTTACTGAAGTATCATTAAAACCTTGCCTTATGATTGTATTCATATTATTTAGCATATTTTTTGGTTGTGAATAAATATTTACTTTTCTTGGGTTTGTTTTTTTATTTATTAAATATTGATTGCATGTTCCTGTCATTTCAGATTGAAAATATCAAGTAATTCTGTTCTTTGCTTCTGTTTGATTTAGGTATCATTTGGGTCTGAGTTAAGTAACCGTGCACCAACTTTCGACATGGACCTCACAGATTTGATGGATGGCGAGCGACCAATGTCATATGAAAATGCTTGCAAGTTTTTTTCACAAGATCCTTCTCAGAAGTGTGATAAATTTATCCTTATGAGTGACTTTGATTTTCTAGTCATTCTCTGTTTCACTAATATATTTTGTCATTTCAGGTGGGCAGCATATGTTGCTGGAACAGTTCTTGTTTTAATGACTGAGCTTGGTGTAAGATTTGGTCAAAGTATAAGCATACTGGTAAGTGTTTGGAAAGGAAAATCTTCCATGTGTCGTTTGATCGAAAATATTAAATAAAACAAGTGCTTTGGCATGTTTTGTGGTGTTGAAGAACTGTTTATGATTCATATGCATAATAGGGTTAGTGAATATGACAGTAGCTCTTCTGTTTTCTCCTCCTACTTTTCATTCACAAATAAGAGAACAAACTTTTCAGATTGTCAATAACCGCCATATCAGAAAAGGGAAAAATTTGGGTTTACCTAATGGCATGTCCCATATTGACTGTACATATTTGGCATGGTATCTGTGGTGGAGTCTAATTTTATATTTTTCATTCTCTTACAACATCTCCGCAATACTATGTCCACATGGATCAGAATAGCTGTGGTGATTATTGCTAGGAATCATCAAGAATGTAGAATGTTGCTTATGATATTAACCCAATTTTCAAAGACTTGGTGAAAATGTTTAGGAAGCTATTGTAATATTTGTGGGCATGAGGACAATGTTCTCTTGAACTAAGTGATCATGTATGCATTATTTTAGAATTTAGATGCATCAGACTTTGAGGAGGTACTTGGTGTCAAACAAAGATTTAGGAAGTGTCCTTTTTGTTAATGATATGATTGATGACCATTCTACGTTGTTATTCCTTAAGATAGCAATGCATCATACATATCTTTCAAGATCTCTTGCTTTGATTATTAAGATCCTTAAATATGGTTTTTCTTGCTTTCGAGGACTTTTTCCTCATTTTCCTTTATGTCTATTTTCACTCTATTCCTTAGCACAGAGAGAAAGACTTGGTGTTAGTGTTTTTAAAAGCGCCAAGCGCCAATGTCCCAAAATGCCCGAGGCGTTAGGTTCTCACCTAGGCACTTGCCTGAACGAAGCGAGATGTTTTGGAATATAAATATATAAAAAACATATACTATGATTGATAAATATTATTATAAAAATAAAATATGACATTAAATTGAAAAGCTATAAAGTACCAAATCACATAGTCCATCTCCTAATAACAAAAATGTTGAAAGACTCAAAATAATAAAGTTTTACATCAAATTCAATCAGTATTATAATCATCATTCTTTAGATAATTGTATTTCCAACTAAGATACTTGAGTTTTTTCATGAATCTTTCAAGTTACTTTGTACATTTGTCATTATTTCTGAAACCCTAATAATAGTTCTAAATAAATAGAGATTAACAGTGCTAAATAGAGATTAATAATATTTCTTAATAATGATTAACAATGTTAAATATGGATTAGTAGTTATAATTAGGGTTAACAGTTCTAAGGATTAATATAAGTTTTAAAGGATTAATAGTGTTAACAGTTCTAACAGTGCACAGTAGGGTTAACAGTTTAATGGGTTATGGCTTTGTTGTTGTTGTAGATGTATTGCTATCTACCTATGCCAGTAAACTTGCATTGCAGTCAGACAGTAAATTGTATTGTTTGCCGAAGTGTAATTGTGAAATGAGCTTGTCTATCATTCTTTATAGTTTATGCTAACTTTTGGATGTAGAAAAACTGAAAAAGGCTTTTTTACAACCTGAATGATCTTCAATGGTATATTATAGGCTTGAATATCTATAAGTTCACATGATAATAAGCACATTGCTTTTTTTACATATAAAATGATAGATGTTCCTCTCTGAAGGCCTAATTTATTTTCTGATTTAATTTTTATGTTAGGTTTCTTCTGCTGTTCCAGAAGGCAAAGGTGTCTCTTCTTCTGCATCAATCGAAGTGGCTACCATGTCTGCGGTTGCAGCCGCTCATGGTTAGTTTTCTTGTTTATTCTTTATTTCTGACTCTTTCTGAAAGCCAACTACTTTATTAGCTCATAGTTATTTTTCTAAACCATATATGGTTGTCCTTTCTCGTCATTTTGTGAAAACCAACTAATTTGTTTCTTGAAATTTGAATGCCTATCATGCTTCTTCACTTCAATAATTGTAAGTTCGTCAGTATTTTGTCTGTGAAATAGATAGTTGGATCATGGATGTAGATCAAGAATCTAAGATTATTGCTTTTGAAAATAATCTTCTTTAAGCATCATTTGTAGCAATGTTAAATCGTATTTTTATTTTATCTGTCAAATTGCTCTTAGTCTATATGATGATTCATTGGGGTTACCATGCATAGCATGCATTCTGTCAGAAAATGACATGTCCATCAACATTCAATGAAAATGCACTTGATTTAGACAATCATATTCTTACCCTTATATGGATCAATGTATGAATTACTTGGGGTTTTTGAGCTATAATTTTTTGGAACCTAAACTTATTTCCTGATATGGTTGTCACCATGTATTTTTTATCAGTCTCAATCTGCAGTTGGCTTGTTTATCTGGCCTAAAATACTACCTGCCGAACACTAGACATTCTAGATACATGTTTAAAATGAAGCCCTATTCTGCAGTTCTCATGTCCTGGATATTTGAACCTTATGCCTGAAAATATTTTGCTATTTGTAGGATTGAAAATTGATCCAAGGGATCTTGCATTGCTTTGTCAAAAGGTACGACCATGTTGACAGCCACTCCAATATAATACGATGTTGAAATTATCATTATAGTGCATTGAATTTGATAAGCTGCACCTTCTTGTTACTAATAAATTAATACTAAGCAGGTTGAGAATCACATTGTCGGAGCTCCTTGTGGAGTGATGGACCAAATGACATCTGCTTGTGGGGAAGCTAACAAACTGCTTGCAATGGTTTGCCAGGTTTGCATCATTTGTATTCCAGGTCTCTAGCTATTTATTTGGAGTTTGTTCTTGTATATCACTTAGCATATTTATCTCATGCAGCCTGCAGAGGTAAAGGAGCTTGTCGCAATTCCTACTCACATCCGATTCTGGGGTCTGGACTCTGGAATTCGACACAGGTATGCAGCTTATCTATCTTTCTTTGAAGATTCTTCACCAGCCAAATATAGAGAGTTGAAATTCTCAAATAGTACCAAGCTGAATTAGTCTAAATGCTTCATTGGTTTATTTTTGCTATATTAACTGATTCCTAGAGTTTTATTAACTTTATTATAGTTCTTTTTTCTAATGGGCTGGAATGGAATGGGAAGTATGAGGTTGATGACTTTCTAACAGGTGCTTGTACATGCAGTGTTGGCGGGACTGATTATGGATCTGTGAGGATCGGTGCCTTTATGGGACGCAGGATGATAAAGTCTGAAGCCACTTCTTTGTTATCAAACTCCCTGGCCAATGTGAATGTTTCCCACAATGTTGACAGAATGAATTCTGATGACTATGAAGAGCATGGCATTGAGCTGCTTAAAGCTGAAGCTTCATTGGATTATTTGTGCAATCTATCAACACACAGGTAGGCTTCATGTAGATGAGATTTTCATTTTGAGTAATAATTTCTGGATTGCATCTCCTTTTTATGTATCACAACTAGATGCCTTATACTACTTTTCCTGGCCTATGAAGAAAACTGTGCTCATCTTTCCCGAGCCCTAATTGTGAATAGTTATACATCAAAGTTAGGGAAAAATGTGTATCTTGTAAATTGTAATTGCTTTGAGAATGAATAATGTGTCTGTTTCATTTTTCTATTTCAGATATGAAGCTTTGTATGCAAAGAGGCTTCCAGAATGCATAAATGGCGAGACATTCCTAAAGAAATATGATGATCACAATGATACAGTAACTGTGATTGATCCGAACTGCACCTATGGAGTCAAGGCTTCTACTAAACATCCCATTTATGAAAATTTCCGTGTAGAGGTAGGCCCATGCTAATCGGTCCATTATGTGTGTTTTTACTGGTGCTGTTTTAAACCTTTTCTGCTTATTAGCATGTACTGGTAGATGCTGGCTCTTCATGCATGATTGCTATGCAGTTTGACAACTAGATGATAATGCAATGACCATGTGGATGAAAGAAAGCATGTTAGATGGGAACTACAGTTTGATCGGGGCTATTTTCTTATACACTAAAGCTTTAGAAAGATGTAAAGCCTATATTGTCCATCGAGTCTAAATGATGGTATTCTCGTAATGTTCTAACGCAAGCTATAATAACACTTGAACAGGAAGAAGATAATTTTTAGAACGGAAGTGGGAAATATAAGTTTCAGTGAGATGATTGTGCAGAAGTTTTCCATAATTTTCAGACTGATTCCATCTGTGTGTGCTGAAAATAATAGAGAAAAGCATGTTATGGTTGCATGGTTGGTGAAAGCTTTAATTTATATTTTAATGTTCAAACTGATTTCATTCCATAAGCATGAGTCTTCTCTTAGTAGGCCAATGAAATTTATGAAACTCAGGTTCTCATTTTGTCTATCATTGCAAATGTAATAGTGAAGGTGTTTAACAAATGTGCCTGCATAGTCCCCATTCTGAACATTTTTAGGATGGTGTTCTTTACCAAGTAATTTAATATTTATTTAAAGGTTAAACTGATTACTGTTTGCTTTTCATGGTACCTTGATGTATCAAGGCCTTCAAATCCTTGTTAACAGCAGCGAAAACAGATGAGCAACTTTCTTCCCTTGGAGAGCTTATGTATCAGGTACATTTATGCACTCCTTCAGCTTCATATTCTGGTTTTTGTAAATAATGGATGATACACTTCAATCCCTACTCATGGAGCTAGAAGAGGCTATGAAATGTTGCACTGCAGCCAAGGGAATTTATTTTTGCAGTGTGTAATTGTCATTAGTAATTTCTCTCAGTGATTTCAATAGGCGCTCGGGCGCTCGCCTAGGTGCTCGGGCGAGGCGAGGCGAGGCCCGAGCACCTCGCTTCAAAGAGGCGTCGCCTAGGCGCTCATCCGAGCCCAGGCGCCGGGCGCTTCGGGCAAGCGCCTGGGTTAAACCAGGCGACCGAACCAGATTTTTAGGTCTGGTTGGTCTCCGATGCTTTAGTTGGTTCAATCAAACCAACTAAATCATCGATATTAGGCTCCCTCTCGCGATTTCCCTGACTTTCTCAACCCTAACACTCGCGATTTTGCTGTCGAGATTTCTTCTCCGCTGTCCCTGCTCTCTGTTACCGCTACCACTGTCGTCACTCGCTATTGCTGTCGTCGCTCGCCGTTGCTGTCGCCGCTCCCGTTGCCGCTCGCAGCTCCCACTCTCACTGTCGCCTGCTACCACTACCATTGCCTCAACAGCCTCGGTCTTCTCACACTCTTCTCACTATACTGTTAACAATATATTAATAGTATACTGCTAACTGTATACTAATAATAGTAATTTTTATTTATTAGATTAATAATATATTATTTTGATTTTAACACAATTAATTTTTTATTTATTTAATAGTATATTTTTATTTAAAAAATAAAAATATACTATTATGATTTATTTATTTATTGGGATTTTGTACCTGATTTTTAAATTTAATAACATTTTTTATTGAAATAATTATATTTATTAATTATATATTTTTATATTTTAGCGCCTTGCTTCGCTTTGACGTTTTTGGACCTTGACGCCTAACGTTTTTTAAATCACTGATTTCTCTATGATATTCTTTTAGGAACTTTTTTCCCTATTAATGATGCAAATGTTATATATATTTTTTAATTTATCACTTAAGGTCAGTTTCCATTATATGGTTGTATGCAGGATTCACCAATTAAAAATGTTGCTGAGTTTCTAATTATGATATGATGTTAAAATAAATACTTTTTTATTTTGTCTTGCTGCAGTGCCATTACAGCTACAACGAGTGTGGGCTTGGCTCAGATGGGACAGATAGACTTGTCAACCTAGTGCAAGAGATGCAGCACCGTAAATCATCTCATGATGGGAGTACTAGCTTATTTGGTGCCAAAATCACTGGTGGAGGCTCTGGTGGTTCTGTTTGTGTTATTGGAAGGAACTGCATTCAAAGTAGTGAAGAAATTCTTGAGGTAATAACTACTAGGTTTTAGGAATATTTGAAATTATTTGAATCTGTATAGGAAAGAAGATTCCATCTCAAAGTGGCTAATAAAAGGCAAGAGCTAGAATATGGTTGCAACTTAGACCAACCATCACCTAGCACAGTCATTAAGCATAAATTATAATTCTTAGAGGATGCATAAATTATAATTCTTCAATATAAAATTGCAAGGCTGTAATATGATTTATTTTAAATGATTTTGTTGTGTTTAACAATGCTGTCCTGATTGTGTTTCTGATCAAGTGGATGGAAATAACTAACTGCTTTTCACTAAAAACTTTTGCTAACTTGCGTCTATATTTTATTTAAAGTTTCTCTTGCATTTTGAGTCTCATCAACTTTTGGGAATAATGTTAATATAACATTTTTCAAACTTTGCTCATTCTTCAGAACTCATGGCCATGTTGGTGAATTTTTTTTTGTCATTACTCATCAGACCTATCACATTGGTATGCAAACCCTTCTGGAAAGTAATTGAAATAGTTTCTGCATTTGGGTCCATCTGTGGTGGTTCAACCTACCACTGTGTATTGATAAGTTTCTTAAGAAATAATTCTTCGCCTAGCGAATTGCTTGCTATTAAGTTCCACAACCTGCTTTTAGGTCACCATTATTTGCTGCAGTATCTGAATCCATTTTAAGTTTCAAGTGCTTAAAAAATCATAGTTTATCAGCACTTGAGATTCAGATCAGAAGAATGTTATTGACAAAAAAAAGAAGTCAATAGGTTATTCATACTGTTGGGAAAGAAATATTATTATAGTGCTGCTGTTAGTAACTTTGCTTTATCTTTGTTGTTACCATAATTATTACCATAACTATTTTGTCCTTGTGGCAACCTTTAACTCGTTTGGTATTATGAATAGTTCAAAATGCTATTCATCCTCTTGGAGAATAGTTGTAGTTCATGCATGCCAATTTGATACTTATGCAAGATGTTGGGAATCTTCAGATTCAGCAGAGGTATAAATCTGCAACGGGCTACCTACCCTTCATTTTTGAAGGCTCATCAATGGGTGCTGGAAAATTTGGATACTTGAAAATACGTCGGCGGCCATCCTCAGCAGGTGCTCTTCTGAGAAAATAAGACAAATGTTTCTTGGCGCCATTGATTTTTCTGGTGTAATAAATAGTAGACTTTAATGTTATGCTGATGATATTGTTTTGTTGTTTTCAGTGGCACCCACCAATATCTGAGGTTGCTGACCTTCGGAGGAACCGACTAATTGTCATCATGAATCAAGCCTAGGGCTTTATAGAATGTTAGTGTACGAACGGGTCGGTGAAACCCATCAATCTTGAGATGATCCATATATAACATTTCTGGTTATATTGAAAACTCGATCACGATGCAATAATTCCATATCGAATAAAGTGTCCTCTGCTGCTTCTCACTAGCCATTATATTGTTAGTTCTATCTATGTTTATATTCAAGACAACAAGTTCTTTTTCATGCTCTGGTGTAATATATTGATAATAAAGTTGGTTCAAATGATCTGGAAAATTTGATATTTCACCATGAGTTCAGAGGCTATTAAGATATTATTTTCTCCCCGTATTCTAGTGTTAATAAAGATTCTTCATTGCAGCAGCACAAAAAGACTACCAACCCTCAAACTCAACTAATAACTCCAGTAATATACAAAGAATATCGAAGGAGGGAGGTATGTACGCCATAGATCTAAGGCACTGCCTGAATGATGTTAATGTCATCACTGTTAACAATCTCATTGTTCATGTCCTGTAAATTGTGGAGTGGAGGTTTTCCTCAGTTGCACCATCCTTTTTGTGTTCAGAATCCCTTGGTTTATGCTGTGTGCTCATTTCACAAATTAATACAGGTTTTCTTCAAGTTGAAAGTATAAAGATTTTATTACTGCTATGGGAAAAAAATACATCAGTACAATATGTTTTCTGTGAATCTGAATGATACAGAGTTTGGAAAACAAATAGCAACAAGTTGATATGATGTTGTTTGAGTTTTGAGGTGAACTATAGCATTGTTTCCAAAGCCCAATCTGTCATTGTGTTTCATGTCACAGGGATTAGAGTAAAAGATGAATGTGGCTTAGGTTGCTTGTAGTCTCTCATCCCACTTGCACTGGGACCCACAACTTTTGTTTTCCACTGGAATCTATTCAGCCCTATCAATTCAGAGAGGTCTTTTGCTTCAAAAAGAAAAAAAAATTTCAGAGTTGCATGGTGTGGTGCTAAAGTGGACATCACATATTGGTGTCAAATCCTGAGGCCTTCTTCAACCCTTTTTTCCCCACCATTCAAAGCCACAATGAGAGGGCATGAGGAATGGAACCAAAAGTGTGTCACTTGAGCCTAAAGGCACTCTCACCAGGGCACATGATAAATCTTCATATCTTCAGATAGATTCTAATCCATTGAAAAGGCCAGCAAAAAAGTAGATGCTGGAAGCTCTTTTTGGATAGAATTTGCCAACATCCACTCCACCCACCCACTTTCCATGCCCAGTTTCATGAGCTCAGTTGATATCCACCATCCAATCTGATCTTTTAGCCACAAGGAGGAGAATATGTGGGATTTGGATGTATCTCCAACCATGCATCATTCTGTGTCCAAACCGATGTTGACATGGTCTGAGTCATCCAACACCATTAGCTACAGTCATGGGAGACATGCATCTTATCCAAGTTGCAATGTGTTCTCTTATGTTCTTTTTTTTCCTTATTTTGGGCCAAGGAAATTTTGGATATGAACCATAATATTCCACACATCTTAAATCATCCTTGGTCATCAAATCTGTCTTATTCTTCAGGTTTGTAACAAGAGAGAATAAATTTGTACAAATTTCTTTGAGAAATATGTTAAATTACAAATATGAATGACTTCTATTATGAAGGAGTGATCCTAATTTTTCAAAAAATACTTATGAATTGTGTAAGATTTTACAAGGGTTGAAGAATGTTGTTGTTGTTGTTATTGTGGTTGGTTGCTGGTGGTGTTAGGCATTCATGACTTGGTTATGGCTTGTCACACTCTTTGTGATGTCTAATCTTAGTTGTGCTTGCTTTGTGCAGATGTTGGGTTTTCATCACCCAACTGTGATGCATGTTTCTTGCCAAAGAGATTCCCACTACAAATAAATGCCAGTTATGGGTTTCAGGGCCTATCTTGAGCCTCTCTCTCTCTCTCTCTCTCTCTCTCTCTCTCTCTCTCTCTCTCTCTAATAGTGAGAGGAAAAAAAGAAGGTTAGATTGTGCTAAAGCTCTTAAATTTTACCCCGTTACATGAATAAATTCTTTCACAAGATTCATGAAATCGATCCCAAATAATTAGAATTTATAATATTATTATTTTCATACAAGAATAAATTCTTGATTGAGCATCCCTTGTCCATTTGCAGCAGCATAGAGCCACCATTCAAGGTCAACATCTAGACTTGGATAAGCCCTAAACCCTATTATCATGTTAAAGAAAATGATTTTTACCATAGTTAATCTAGTCCAGTTGATCCCCTGCTGCAGTGATTGCTGGAGATAAGAATCAATCAAACAGGTGGGACAGATCCTGCTGTGTCTTCTTGCTGCTCAGGCACTGTTCCACATTGTCTGAACTTGAAATGTCCACTTCAAACAGTTGGGGAAGAGATGGACTCCAGAACCAGCCTTGAGGTGATGTGGTGGTGTTGTGGTCTGAATCAAATGAGCTGGATCTCTTGCAGCTGGGGGGATGCATGAGAGTTGGTCGTGCTTACATCTCACACTAAATGCTCCTTGGATTTATCTGTCTGTATCTTTCTTTAAGCATATGTCTGAAACATCAAAGTTTTGCCACTGTTGTCATCTGTAGGATTAACAATGACAGTCGACTTCCTATGTGCTCTGATCCTTGCACTGGATGAAGTCCAAAGGACTTACAATGATGATGGAAGGGTTACATGGAATGCAAGCATACACAATACCTATGGGATAGTGAGTATTTTTGGTTCTTGATCAAACTTAGTTACAGAGTGGTAGGGGAAATACATATGAATTCTATATTTGCAAGAAACCAGTACAAAGGGAAAGATCTCAAGTACAGCCTCAATGATTCTTTTTGAAGACATGAATTCAAGGGAGTCCATACATTGGAGTTGAGATGCATCTGTTGACTAAAAACTCATATCCTTTTCTGTTTCCTCTGCATTTTAGTTCAACAAGTATCAAGGCTGATGAATTTGACCTCTCGAGTAAGTTGAGCATTAATCTATGAAGCTCATGACTAGATTAAACTTCGGCAACTCTTTCAGCTCTAATCATCCTGCAGAAGTTTGTTTTCTGCTGTAATCATGGAAGCTTGATCCTTGCCTTTACAAGGAATGTTCTCCAACCACAACCACCTCAATCATCTTCAACCAGCTGCAGAAACAAAAAAAATCAAATCATCAATTAACACAGGTTCGGAGGCCCCCATATACCACCATTGACTAAAAGAAAAAGAACTACTTTATCATATAGTAGATCTACTTCATCAAGCAAGAATTGGTTAATGTACCAAAGCAACAGTTAGGAGGCTGTTTATACTCAAAAAGACAAATGGATAGGTGTCCTTTTACTCATGAAAATAATTCTCCCTGTGTAAAGAATTTTACTTCAGCACCACGACAGACTCCTTCAATCCCTTTTGATGATATGGCACAGAAGAGGTCAGTCCCTTATGCACAAGGTGGTCCAAAGGTCTACTCCTTTATGATTGTGATGATAATGGATCATGAAAGAGAATCTTTCTTCACATCTCCTTGGGTCCACAATCATGTCGGCCACCTAATTTGCAATTGACAGCACTTGATTTACTCCAATGATCCCCCATCATCTCATTACATTTCCTCTTTAATACTGATGATCTCACTATACTTATCTCAAGATCTTACAATGCTTGTCTCTATCTTTATATGATCCAGTCATGCATGTTCAAGTTAGGTTAACTACAAAGCTATAAACACAAGTTTAGCATCAGTTCCCAAACCTTAAAGCAACAAAACAAAGGACTTTGACTGAGATACCATGTGCACTAACTCTGACCAGCTTTGGTACATAATATGAACTTATGAAGATTAGGTTTTCCAACTCTTCCTCTCTGATTTCACAATAATAGTTCCAAAAGTCATCCTCTCTGCATTTAGTCAGCTTGTTTCATGCTCAAGGGTTTGTGGTACCACCTGAAGACTGGTAACAATTAGGTCTCACTTCAGGAGACATGATACATTGAAGTGTCCCCTTGAGGGGCAGCCAAAGGAGGGGCAGACAAAGGATAACTGTAATCAAAGGGAAATTATATAACTTAGCTGCTGGTGATACAACATACAGCACTGTTGTTTAATCTCATTCTAGGAACTTAAGTGTAGGTCAAATGGTAGCAGCTGAGGATTAAGCTTGTTGGTATTCTTTTCTTTTCTTTCTTCCTGTTGGTATTCATGTAGACCAACTTGATTCCAAATCAGTAAACAATTTGCCAACAGCTATTTTTTTTGTGTCTGCCTCTGTTAACTTAAATGTTTTGCTTAAGCTTGGAAGACACTCTTATTAGTTTTTGTTGTCAGTGTATTTTGCTTCCAAGCATCATTTACCTTCTTGAAGAAGTGTGTGATTATATTCATTATCTAAAGCTTCTAATTGAGTTGAGCTAAAGGTAAATGTTGTATTAACAGTTGTATTCTGCTTTATATATACCAAATCCAACATTTCCTACATTACTTTATGGTTTGATCAAATTGCAAGGAAGTAGGAGGGGTTTGTGTTGACCACTGCGGCCATTAGTTGCATCCAGTCTCTCAATATGGAAATTTGTGTCTACAGAAAAGCAAATTGTTGACTTCATTCTGACATGATTCATTTGGTCAATTAATAGAGATTGTATTTATTCTGGTTTGGTCATCTGAAAAATTTTGTTTTCTTAATCATCCATGTCAAAGCTGTGTTAGTCATTCCCAACCATTTCAACAACTAGAAAGGTCACTGGAGGAAAATAAAAATAAAAACATCATAATGAAAAATTGAAAATGACACATATTTCAGCATTTTGACTAATGGTTTATCAAGACAATGAAGAAAAATATTATCAATGAAAAGCCTTGACAAGTATCGAAAAGTATGCTGATTTATCAAAGATTTTATTCTGTATTAACAAAGTACCTAACACACAAGATCAATGTATAAGATCAAGATTTTATACATTGATGTGGACCAAATTTTATACTATGACACCGAAGCTTAACATACCAACATGATCATTTTATTCTCAACGTAGCATTATATGTCAAATTATCAAGTTTTTTTAAAGAGTAACATAGCATCATATAGTTAAAGAAATCATTTGAATTTCCAAGGATTTCATATAGTTAAGGAGTTAGTCTTCACAAATTTTGCAAAACAGCAAATCCACATGTAGATATTATTTTGCAGACAACATAAAAACCCTGTTCTTTTGCTTTGGATATTGGAAGCTGAGTTTTTCTTTTTTTGGTATTATACTCTGAGGTTTATTCTCACACATATGTCCACCTACATGTTGACTAACTAAACAAAAATTTTGATGTGTAGATATTTAATGGCATCATGAGAGATATATGAACAATTTTTTCCCAAAAAGTAAAAAGGAAGAATTTGTTTTCACAGTTGTCTTGAACATAAGAAAATGGTAGGGAAGGGTTCACATATGGGTGTAGATTGCCAAGCTTCTTTAACTAGTAGAAGGTTCATACTGCATCAACACACAAATTTGGGAACTGAATTGCACAGGATAAGGATGGACTGAAACTATGCCTTGTGGTGTCTTCTGAGCCACTCATTCACCATAACAAAATCCAAGGAACCCAATCAACTTACAATTTCTTGTATTCATAAGCATAAGTTGATCCAACAGTACTTTCATTTCTCACATTTAATCTGCAAAGAACAGAAGATTCAAGAATAAGTACATGACACTGAAAGTAGAGGTTTATCTAATTTATGATTGGTTATGATTTTCAAATGTTTACAGTTAAAATTAAAAAAATATATATTTCAGATAAGCAGAAACCATGGCAGACAGGGAACTGAGACAGTAAGATCATCTTCCAAGAGTAATCTTACTGCATGTCCGCTGACTTCATGCAGAATATTACTGTCTACCGAAAGCTAAACCAACTGTAAAAAGATGTCGGCCCTTGAAGCCTTTGGAAGGTGGCCAGTTCAATCACCATCCAATCAATCATTTCTTCCTCCCCACTCTACAATTGTACACTAAAGAGGTTGTTGAATTCTGTGAAGCCACCCATGCTGCAGGTGATGGCGATGGTGTCCCCAGAGGCAAGAACAGTGGATGGTCAAACTCACATGGCATCTGCTTTGTGGTAATGTATCTGTCCAAAGAATATGTAATAATCTTTTAGGCATCTGATGTTGGTTGTGAATTCTTTTTTCCTTTTTCTTGTTCTTGTAGCCACTGTTGCACCAAAACCATGTTCTTGACAGAACGGATGCCTTTAAAGAAATCAAAATGAATTGTACAAGTGGCAGATAGAAAAAATGCTCATGGAAATGTGGGAGGCTTGTGGGGTAGAGTTAAAACTACAGAACAGATAAATATATGAGCAAAAACAGAGAAAAAATGAGTAAATAATACTGCCAAAATGGACTGCAGCAACAGAGTGTGTTTGATAGATGGGGTAGAAACGTTGCGATCAAAACAGCTGGTACAGGTCAAGAAGCCACTGATTGACCTTATCAACACCCAACCATGTAGATCAACTCACTGCACATACCTACCTTATGTCTGCAACAGAGCACTGAACTCCATGTGACATGTTCGATACTTTGTACCAGCAAAAGTACTGCAATTTGTGGTTGTAAACTCATACATATCCGTGGCATTAGCTAAAACATCACATCAAAGAAACATTTTTTGGTGGATAGTAAGCCATTGATGCTCGACATTAGATGTTAACAAGGGCATGTTCAGAGGATGCGAAGCATTTATCGACTAAGTTGTCATGCCAAGGGACTCTCTACACCTTACTATTGGTAACAGCAATTGTCCTTGCTTGTAAGATCCATCCCTAATTTCAGCAATATGTCTTTTAGTTTGAGAAATTACTTGTGAGATGAAAAAGAAACTTAAAGAAGGTTTTAGTATGAGCACCAACATAATGTATTGGGATGATCTGAACCTATAATCTATGAGGTGCAGTAGAATAATGCAAGCAAAAGCTAACATTAAGAGATTTAGGTGGTTCACATTCTTCCAGCATCAAACTAGCTGTACACCTCTCTGATTAAGATTCCTTGAAGATCCTAAAGGGGATATGGCCTCTCTAATATATATTTATCAACCATTCATGCACAAGAATCAAAGGCTTCATACTTAATGCTGTTAAGAAGGTGCTTAGAGGAAGCTTCCTGGTGAAGTTCCAAGAAGTTCATGCATCAACCCTCCTAGTTAAGCTATATGTAACTTTCTATTAAAATAATTGAATTATGTGGTACTCTCTTTTCTTGTTTATGTTTCTAAAATGAAGGGTGCATACAAATGTAAACACTTTAATGGCATTATTATCAACTGCATTTTAAAGTTCACCAAGGATCCCAAATCTGTACTACCATGGCATGCATTTTTTATTTTATTTTATGATACAACCATTAAAGCGTGGACCATAAATTTGATGATATTATAATCACTAGCACCTTTTTTTATACTCTTCTTCTTCTTCTTCTCAATCCCAAGCATGCCTGTGAGTGATATTATTAGCTACTTGCACATGAGTTTGGAATCTCCAAAGCATCTTTATCATTGTTCTAGATTGGTGCCAATATCATTTTATGGCTGACGTAGATGGATATTTTAGAACACATTATATATCCATATATGTTGTAGCATAGGAAAGGTTATACATACAAGTGAATCTTGGAGTTGCAATTCTCATTGCTAAAAATTCTTTCTTGCAACCGAGGAGGTCTTCTCCCATTTCTATTAGATGCGTTTACTATTTCTTCTCTGATTGTGTGAGAACCAAACATGTCCTTCAAGAAAAAAAAAGGTAAAAAGACCATTTTTAGGGCCAACAAGTTAGAATCATATCTGATGTTTTTTAAGCTTAAATACCAAACGCACCATCAAGGAACAAACTGCGATGGATGTGGAAGCATCAACCTCTCCGTACTTGTTGTTCTGCCTACTTGCTTCTTCTTCTTCTGCACAACATAAAATAGCATTAATATTATCGCATCCAAGCTTTTGTCTTCGGTGACGTATTCACCGGCACATGACATCTGATACACAGCAGACATGTTAGGCGACACTTATCTTTATTTTCTCTCCGTGCTTCCCCTCCGAGCTTGAGACGGAACAGAGACAACCACTGTTTGCTGGCACTGGTCATGACCCCCACAGCCATGCGGACAAGCATGGCCGTCCTCTCGCGGTCACAAGGGAACACCTCACTCTGGGCTCCACGGACCCCACCGCAGCAGAGACAAAACAGAGGAGCAGGGCTTCTTGCTTCCTTCTCCTCGGCGGCATCAACCGTCTCGTCTCGCTTTGCGCGATTCGGGTTGTACGAGCCGGTCCGGCCTGATCCCGATACCGGACGAGCCGGCCGTCCCGGCGGTCCAGAAAAGGACCGACCGAGCTGGGTCCCGCGTGGGCCAGGTTCGGCCTCCAGCCCACGACGCACCTTCCCGGGAAATGAGTGCGCCCGGGCCCACCTTTCCCCACTCTCGCGCCTTAAATACAGCGAATTAAAGATTAAATTATTGTTTCTCTTTTTCTCTCTTTCCGCATAAAAGGGGGAATGTAACATAAGCAACCTTTTTTTTTACACGTACTTGTCCCCACCATATTACCTTCTTTTGATTGGCAAAAGGCATACCCCACCAATGGAATTGCAGGTAGATTCGTCGGGTAACTGTTACCAGTAGAAGAAGTATTTTCATATTCGGTCGGCAGTCCCATCGCCGTCACACGAGGACGCGCCGAATAATACGCGCCACGTCACCGAGGGACCTAATTAATTAACGATGGCCAATTCGAGGATTAAACCTAATCAGACCGCATAGTATATTTTATTTACGGCACGTGATGGTGGCCGCGTTCGACGTCGGCGTGGTGGCGGCCGCTTTATTCCTCGCGCACGATCACCCTCGCTCTCGCACTTATTCACAATCTTGCCACCGCAATCCTCTCGTTACACGTATGAAATGTGTTCCCTCGGCAAGCGGAAGCAGCGAATCGCAGGCTACGATTTAGAACTCCCCCGTTAAGCAGTTCTCGTGCATTGATCTTTGACGTATCTTAACATGCCACAAAAAAGAGTTGCCAGATTTAAAGCCTCAATGATTCGGGTTTTTGGAGGAGTTGGAGGTGAGCAATTAAGGAAGAACTGCACATATGTTACTGCTGTCACCAAACATGGCATGGTAGTTGTAATGACGAGGGCTAACACGCATAAAAAAGAACCCCCACTCCTTTGTCGACACGTGTCCACAAAAAAAATCTCCGATGATAGGTCACTTTCGCAAACAAAATCTCTTTCCCCAACCCGTTATTTCCGGTCTCACGGTTACCATTCTTGTCATAGGATGTTGGGCGGGCCCCGGAAAGGGGTGGAGTCGTGGTGCATTTAAGTGGTCGGAGTAATACGTAAAAGGGCCAGGTCGGGTCGGGCCGTGGTTCAATTGTCGACGAGCCCCTTCCCAACCGACAAAATTGCGCCAGGGGTCCTCCGACCGGACCGTGCTGTACTTTTCAGGCGATGTGACCGCAACGGGACGCGGTTAAGACTGTTACCCGGGGGTTCAAGACGAAAACGAGGACAAAAGCAGGGGCTAAACTGCTTATTATCTGCTAGTGGAACGAGGAAACGGAGGAGACGACCGTCTGACCGAGGGGGAATACTGCTTATTTTATCGACGCCCCTTCTCTCGTCTTCGTCGCTGCGACTTCTGCTTCTTTGGTCCCTCGCTTGTCGGGAGACGAACCCCTCAAAGGGCCGAAACCCTCGCGGTTCCGCTCCCCGCGCAGGGATCCTCCCCTCCTCGGTCCCCGCCACCCGGCCGCCTGATCACCGGACAGAATCGCCGGAACCCGGGGCCCCTGCCTTCGAACCGGCGCAGCTCGATTCGCGGAGACCGGGCTATCGGCCTGCCCCCCGATCTGGTACTCATGGAGAGCTCCCCGGCGCCGGCGGCCCGCGGGTGAGCGCCGGAGACGGTTGGTGGTGTGCTAGACGGAGTCTGGAAGATGAAGGCGGCGGCTCATGGAGCTGCGGCTCCGAATCCTTGCGAAGGTGAGTGTGGTTTCCAGCTGGTTTTTGCTGCTTTGACCGTTGATGGCGGGGAAGGGGGTTGACGGTTGTGGTGCTGGTGGTGGCAGGGGAGAGGAAGACGATAAACCCGGAGCTGTGGTATGCCTGCGCGGGGCCTCTGGTGACGGTGCCGCCGGTAGGGAGCCTCGTCGTCTACTTCCCCCAAGGGCACAGCGAGCAGGTAAAGAGACGAGGCTATTAATTTGCCACCGTGACCTCTCCTAGGATGTGCTGTGCATGAGTGTGGCAATTGGCTCCTGCGTTGCTTACGAGCGACCAGTCCTGTGGATGCGGAAAATACCTCCACTTTTTATGGTGGTTAGCGAAACCATCCTTTTGTGTACACTTCTTCTTGTTTTCTGGCCTGCAGACCATTCTTCACCTTTTGAACGGATTTGATTTATTTTACTTATATGGGCTCTGTGGCTTCTATTAGTGGGAACTGTTATTCTCCATACTCGGGAGATTTGCGGACAGCAGGAACTTTAGTGTGGTGCTCGATTCAAGAAATTTGGAAATATTATTTGCTTAATTTAAGGCCAATTGCAAATAAGAATCACTTAGGTTGCTTCTTGGTAGTTTTTGTTTCTTATCAAGTAAAAAAGTTCCTTTTTTTAAAATCTTCCTTCGCTGTTGTTATTTTTCTGCATAATCCTCAGATCTTCATTGCTCCATTTTTTGCCTTCAGTTTACTCTGTAACTTGTGTTTGGAAAGATGAAAAAACTAGTAAAATGAGTAATATATGCAAGTTCTCTTTGCGATTGTTGGCACATAGTGCTAGTCTTTTTCTTTCTGCAACATATTAGTAGCTTAAAACATAATAACCAATGTCTGAATTTGTGAAAGAGGAAAGTAGATTTTGGAAACTTTATCCTTTGGTACAGAACACAGTTGAAACAGTTTCTTTCTTATAATTATTGTGACTTGCATGTGAAATCAGGAAAAACAGATCATGTATATCATCCTCAGAACCTTCTGTTTGGATGGGCCAAGTTCGACTTTGACGATTGATGACCCTTGTTTCATGCAGTTTCGTCGCTGGAAGGCAACCTGATACACATAGATACTGTTTCCAAATAGGATGGACTATGGAGTGTCAGTGCCCATATTTTGTGCATTACCTATATTGGATGTGCATCAAATCCAAATTATATATGGTAATAGAAAACCTGTGTATGAATGTTTGGTGGCCTTTGTGTGAGTGCTAGAGAGTGACAACAAGGCAATTTATATATGCCAGAAAGCCATGTATCCATTCTCGATTTATATCAAACAAAGTATATATATTTCCATTTATTTCTGATCACCAGTTCTACTTCTTGTTTGAATCTAATTCTCATTCTTGCCTTTTTTCTTCACAAGACCACTCTACATGTTTGATAATGTTGGATCATGTAAATAAATCGACAGTGTTGGTTCTTATTAATAAATTTTAAAAATCAAATGACAAGTATGCCAGTGACGTTCATAAACTAAGCTGAAGATCTGATGTAGGTCCTTGCATAAACATTTGAAATAAACCTTGCTTCTGAATTTTCTTCTATTTTTTTGTTCAATTTTAGGTTCTGGTCTTTGTTTAAAACTTGGCTGAAGTTTGATGTGGATTGGGATTGGCAGTTACAATGAACACTGGATCCAAATTTGTCAATTAGCTTGAGGTTTCCTTTTTTTCTAAAAGATCTAGGCTATGTGTGTAAATGGGATTTCACTGCTGGCTTGTTGTGACTTGGTCAATGGATGAGCTACTTGGCATCTATTTTGAGCACTATGATGTGCCATCTTCTTATTATCCTAAGTAGGCAAAATTTCTACAATAAGAGAACAGATTTATATTCTTTGAATTTTGGAACATTTTACCTGTTAGACGAAAGTCCTCACTCAACTTGGGTAAATTTGGGTGAAATTGGTTTAATTATGGTGTTGATTGTCATTAAAACTAAACAATATTGATAATCCTCTATGATCTCTTAATTATAGTGTTGATTGCCATTAAAACTCAAAAATATTGGTTGTGAAGATTGATTGTATGCTTTCACTTACATAGCTTAAATTTTTAACTCATATTTGTTTTTTCAGGTTGCAGCTTCTATGCAAAGAGATATTGATGCTCATATTCCAAACTACCCAAATCTTCCATCAAAGTTGATATGTCTTCTTCACAATGTTACTCTGCATGTATGCCACCATTTATTGATATTCATTCCTTTTATACATGAAAATTATGATTGCATTCTACAGTGGGCTTTAACTTTCAAGTTTGGCTTTGTAATGTTTTAGGCGGATCCAGAGACAGATGAAGTTTATGCTCAGATGACTCTTCAGCCAGTCAACTCAGTGAGTCATCTTGTCTTTTTTATCACATAGATTTTAAAATGGCTAAAACGATGTGGCTAATCAGCTAGTAATTTGAGTTGGAGTTGCTCAGTACCCAAGTTATTCCATTTGCTTTGTATTCTATCCATCAGCAAATAGACATTAACCAAAACTAGAAAAGGACAAGACTGATTGCTACAAAAGTGTCATGGTACCTTTAGACCTATGGTATTTCTCCATGGTACGTGTGATGTTGCATAAGAGCTTCCAATCTCTTGATACTGACAAAGAGCTTTATCACGAAAAATGCTTTACCGCTTTACTCATAAATATATGGTTTTTCGTTTTTAGCCTCAAAGGTTGTATGGCTAATGCACTTTATATATCATGCATGTTACAGGACATTTCCTTCGCTTTTTTTGAGGAAAGATACTACTAACAGTTGACTCTCCCTCATAATTTTAAGCATTTTAGTCCTGCTGTATGCATTAGTTCTCCCTCCAAAATTATGTCAAGCCTACCATGAGTATGTACTTTACTTTATTTTTTTTAATGCAGTATGACAAGGAGGCACTGCAGGCATCAGAGCTTGCATTAAAACAAACCAGGCCACAAACGGAATTCTTTTGTAAAACACTTACTGCAAGTGATACAAGCACTCATGGAGGGTTCTCTGTGCCTCGTCGTGCTGCAGAGAAAATTTTTCCTCCTCTTGTAAGTAAATTCTGTAGTCATCTGTTACCTTTGCATGTGATATAGGCTTTTAATAGTTCACTAATGGTCCATAGTGCAAACCTTGTTTTTCTTGTGTAGGATTTTTCAATGCAGCCACCTGCTCAAGAATTAGAGGCCAGAGATTTGCATGACAATTTATGGACCTTCCGTCATATTTATCGAGGTAAGACACATGATTTTTACAGGTCTTTTATAGTTTAATATTCATGTCCAACTTTTTGATAAGAGTTGATATATTGTTACTATTAAGGTAATAGCAATTTTGTGTTAGAGGTTCTTTTTGACAATCCATTAAGGAAACTTAGTTAAGAGGCTAAATATCATGGCTTACTGAACATATGCTCAGCTTTTGCATTTATTATTAAACTTATATTCCTGAAAGGTCATGATCTTCTTTCTGTGAAATCTAGGCCAACCAAAAAGGCATTTGCTCACAACTGGTTGGAGCTTATTTGTGAGTGGAAAGAGGTTGTTTGCTGGTGATTCTGTCTTATTTATTAGGTAATGCCAATTTAATCTCTAAAATGTGCACCGATACCTTTATCATGTTTTCTTGTTTCCAGAATGGAAGTTATGAAGACATTATAAGGAAAAACTCAGTCAACGGTTTCAGAAGTGTTTTAGTTAAAATCTTATGGTTGTTCCTTTCAAGTTTTTTCACAACATAATACCAATTGCCACATTTTTCCTTCATTAATTTTTCTATCTGTATGTAACTGATGGTGGATGCTTAGACAAAAGATCAAGATCTTAGTCAAAGCTTATGTATTTCTCATTCACTACCTCATGTGCAGGGATCAAAAACAGCAGCTTCTTTTAGGTATTAGGCGTGCTAACAGGCAACCTACTAACATACAATCATCGGTCCTGTCAACTGATAGTATGCATATAGGCATTCTTGCTGCTGCTGCCCATGCTGCTGCCAATCATAGTCCATTCACCATATTTTACAACCCTAGGTACGTTATTTTCCATTCCTCAATGATCCACAGTTTTGGAGAAATTAGTTGTTAATTTTACATAAGATTTGTTCTATATTATAGTGATTAATTGACATCTTTCTGCAGGGCTAGTCCTTCGGAGTTTGTTATTCCTTTTGCGAAGTACCAGAAAGCAGTATATAGCAATCAAATATCCCTGGGTATGCGCTTCCGAATGATGTTCGAAACTGAAGAACTAGGAACTAGAAGGTAAAGAACTTGTTCATTAAGTTAACCACATCAAAATGGGATGTCTGATTGTATCAATGCTTCTTTGTAGCAAGGGTGTCAAGGTGGTCTGGTTAGAAAAGGCCATCTGCTGAGTTCACAATTTTTAGGCATTCAAGTGTGAGACTTTGAGAGTATAAGTGGTCTAGTTTAAGATTAATTTCTCCCAAAGACACTCAAACAGCATCAAATCATTCTTCTTTAAGAATAAAAGGAACAAAAGTTGCACTTCTCTAGTAATCAAGAATTCAAGATGCTGATGATGAAGTGGCAAATGACGGTGATATTTGAAAGGAAGAAATACAATTTAGGTGGACTAAAAGAGTAAAAGAATAAAGTAGAAAAGATAACAAGTAGGGAATAGAGTAACGAATTATAAATGAAGAAATTAAGGAAAAGAAATTGAAGAAGAGGATGGGAAAATAAAGCGGCATAGGGTTACTGTTGTAGTGAATATGACTGTTAAATGCCCCAACTCACATAGGAAACAAGGATGTATGTGATGAGTTCTTGGAGGAAACTGCTTGATTTTTCTAGGAGTTGGTTCACGATTATATGCTTTCTTCATTACAGTAAACTGCTCTTTAAATTTCACATGTGCAAACACCTTGAGTATGTGACTAACCACTATTCAGTTAGGCAACAAATTTCACAGTACCCTTCTGGTTTTGCTTTTCCACCGAAGTACTAAAGTTTCCTGTTTCTAAAATGACATACTTTCTCATTCAACTTAAACCCTTGATTTGTGCCACATCCCCAGAAAAATTCTCACTAGATCAAAAACGTAAAGTTGCTTTGAAATTTTGCAGGTACATGGGTACGATTACCGGTATCAGCGACTTAGATCCTGTAAGATGGAAAAACTCACAATGGCGAAATTTGCAGGTTGGTCTTTGAATATCAGTGATATGCATGCTATGGATTTTCCAAACGATTGAATCTTAAGCTTTTAGTCCAGTTAATGATTTGCATTGTTTAGTATTTTTTATTATCTCTTTTACAATTTCTTTCCTATTAATAGTATTTAGCATGCCTGACAGGTTGGTTGGGATGAGTCTGCAGCTGGTGAGAGGCGTAACAGGGTCTCTATATGGGAAATTGAGCCTGTGGTAGCTCCTTTCTTCATCTGCCCTCCGCCATTTTTCAGGAAGCGACCCAGACAACCAGGAATGCCAGGTACAATCTGATGCATAGTACATGAACAGCAATATCTCCTTCTAAATGATTTAGATCATTGCAGAACATTCTTGTCGGAAGCTACTTTTCCTAGTAAATTTGAAACAAGATGCAGCATATCCTCACAAGCTTTTTCTACAAAATATTGAAGTGCTTGGCATGAAAAGGGAGTGGCTAAAACTGTAACATAAATAACAAAAATTCATGATTTGGAAAAAGCTGGCAAAGAACTGAGCAGAAACCCAGGGCTCTAGATAGTGGGGAGAATCTTGGTGATGATTGCAGATGAATCTTGATTTGCGGAACTTGGAACTAGGATATTGAGCTAGATTTTGATATTTTATAGTTTTAGTTGTAAAATGTTTTAGTATGCTGAATTGGCAGTTGATGTTGCAGATGATGAATCATCAGAAATGGAAAATCTTTTTAAGAGGGCAATGCCTTGGCTTGGGGAGGAGATCTGCATAAAGGATTCTCAAACCCAGAATACTATAATGCCAGGTTTAAGTTTAGTGCAGTGGATGAACATGCAACAGAATCCATCACTTGCTAACCAAACCCTGCAGACAGAATATTTGCGCTCTCTTACAGGACCTGTTATGCAAAACCTTGGCCCAACTGATATTTCAAGGCAGTTGGGTTTGCAAGCTCAAATGTTGCAGCAGAATAATATACAGTTCAACACCGGTAGACTGCCTCAACAAGGCCAACAAGTTGATGAACATGCTAAGGTGTCGGTTCCGCTGAATCAAGTAAGTGCTGTTAGTAGAGCCCCACAACAAATGCAAGATCCATCTATGCAGCAGAAGCAGCAATTGGTCAACCAAGCATTACCAGTGAATCAGACACAGAACAATATCATACAGCCTCAAGCTTTAGTCCAGACTCAAGTGCAGCCACAGCAGCAACAGCAGCAGCAGCCGCCAATGATTCAGAACAATCAGCTATTACAAACTAGCATCCAACAGAATCAACAACAACATCCTCAGCAACTGCTTCTGCAACATCAGCAGCAGCTTCAGCAGCAGCAACTTCAACAGCAGCCGCAGCAGCAATTTCAGCAACAATATCAGCAAGCACAAAGTAGGATGCCAGTTAAGCTTCCTGGTCAAGTGAATCAACAGTTATCTGACCAACAGATTCAGTTGCAGTTGCTACAAAAACTCCAGCAGCAGCAACAACAGCAGCAATCATTGTTTTCACAGCCGAGAACACAACAACCTCAACTTCCCCAAGTTCAGGAATACCAGAGAACTCTCCCAGATGTACCACAGCAGTTATCAAACTCACATTCACTACTTCAGCAATCAGTGATCCCTCAACAATGTGCAAAGCCTACTTCACAGTCTGTGAGGCTGCCACAGCCCTTGCAGAACCAGTCACAGCAAAAGCCTCAGCAGCCGCAAGTTCTAATCAGTGATCTGCCTGGAGCACTCTTTCCTGCCACACCAGCAACCATTATCACAGCTAGTGGCAACCCTTTACTAGCTGCTGGAGGGGCACAGTCAGGAGTTACAGATGACATCCCGTCTTGCTCCACATCACCTTCAGCAAACAACGGAACGATTCTTCCCCATGCAATCTTAAATAGAAATGAACATCGTAATCCAATGTCAACAGAAAAGACATCTAAGTCAGTCATTACAATGCTTGGCCCCAACTCATTCGAAGCAGTTGCAGCAAATCCTGGCATCCCGAAGGAGCTTCCAAAAGTTGTACATAATGTGAAGCCTTCAATCCCAATTTCCAAGATGCAAAATCAGGGTATTGTTGCCCCTCAGACATATGTAAGCAACACAGCTCAAATGGATTACTTGGACACAATCTCCTCAGCAACTTCTGTGTGCCTATCTCAGACTGATGGAGCTTTAAATCAAAACTTCCCTCTCTCTTCATTCAATCAGCCATCACTTCTCCGAGATGCACCTCCAGATGGTGATGTACCAGGAGCAGACCCAAGAAATAATGTCCTTTTTGGAGTTAACATAGAGGGTTCGATGGGGATACCTTTGGCTACTGATACTTTGCTGGTTAATAACATTGATTCAGGAAAGTATCAGAATCATATCCCTGGAGATTTAGTTGCCAATTACAATACCTCAAAAGATGCTCAGCAAGAGCTATCATCATCCATGGTTTCACAATCATTTGGAGTTCCGGACATGGCATTTAATTCTATTGACTCAACAATTAATGATAGTGCTTTATTAAATAGGAATTCCTTTGCACCGGCACCGCCGCCACCCCTTCAACGTATGCGCACTTACACCAAGGTTCGTGGTCTCAACTTGAAGCTATGATATTTGTTTTGTCCAGCATTATCATGTGCCAAATTAATTTCTCTGCTAAATATAGGGAAATCTTTAATCAACTTTGTTGTTTTTGCTTTATCACCCAAGAGTAAAGTGATTTATATTACCTGCAGAAGAAATGCTTAGTAAGCCCAACCTAAAGCATCTTGTAATATATAGCATAAAAAGTGAAGCAAATAATACCATCATATTGTGAATTATCCTTGAAAAGTATAGCTTGCTGCAATAATTTCCAAATACTAATCAATTTCATAGCTACACATATTGAAATATATATTGCATCAATATAACATGATCCAAATGCATAAGCTTATTTATCTCATTGACTACACTGTAGGCATGAAAATTATCATGCATAGGGTAAGTTCCATGAGCTTAGAAATAAGTGTTGGAACTCATGGGATAAGTTAGCTAGTAATGGATGTAGAAATAATCCCATTTTTTTGCAGTACCATAAGATTAAAACAGGATCCACCATGTTAAGCAAGACGGGCAAGTTTATGAAATAGCATAGATATTTTTCTTATTTCTTAATGTATGCTTCTTGATAATATTAAAGCTTGCTGTTTTCAATCTTCCTCTCTCGTGTCCTAATTTATGATATTTCTTATAGGTGTACAAGCGTGGAGCAGTTGGCAGATCTATAGATATTGCACGTTATTCAGGCTATGATGAACTGAAACATGATCTTGCACGGATGTTCAGCATAGAGGGACAACTGGAAGATCGTCAGAGAATTGGCTGGAAGCTAGTTTATGTAGATCATGAGAATGATGTTCTACTTGTTGGGGATGACCCATGGGAGTAAGTTACAGCATGAATTTAATCATTTTAAGAAGTCTTAATTTTTTGGATTAAAGAAAAAATTGCCAATATTCTTTAGGAATACTGAAGATGACAAACATGCTTATTAGTGCGTAAAGGATCCAGAAACTTCTGTTGTCATTTGTTGTGGAGTCACTATCTAGGATGATATTTATGTTTTCCCACTTTATTCTTCTGAAAGGAACATGGATGATAACACAACCCATGTAGGCACTACCATAATTGAAGTATTTATCATATCTCCTCAAAGAAAAATGACAACATATTACAGGACTTCTGAAAACAATTAAGAAAAATTCCAAGTCTTTCCAGGATGATTAGATATTTGTGTTTTCCTGACTTTGTGTAATAATAAGCAAAGTATACGAGGTTCCAAATAGACAAAGTCCTCTTAGTGATCCAAGTGCTGCACCCAAAAAGATATTTTGTTATTTACAATTGAGATAATGATTCAAGTAAAGAAATGCATGAGAAAAATTTAATGATAGCAAACAGGAGGATAAGCAAAAAGACTACTAAGTACCGATGTTATGAAGACTTGGTTCTTATGCGATTTTGTTCATGTCTTTCACATTTGCAATGCAATAGGTTAATTACTAAGCCATCATAGCAGAAAGATTGTCTATGTTCTAACAAAGCATGATCACTCCTAATGTGCAGGGAGTTTGTTAACTGTGTTCGGTGCATCAAAATACTGTCCCCGCAAGAAGTCCAACAAATGAGCTTGGATGTTGATCTGGGAAATAACAACCTCCCAAATCAGGCTTGTAGCAGCTCAGATGGTGGAAATGTCTGGAGGGGCCATTGTGATCAGAACTCAGGCAACCCCTCTGCAGGATCATATGATCATTTTGAATGATGTAGCTGGTCATGCAGTGAAAGTGGTTTTGGCCTTTCAGCCTTCATTAGCCAAGGCCATTTCTTTTTACTTACCTGCCTTTTCCTGATGAAGGTTGTGTACCAAGTGATGTGAGGACCAGAAGTCTCAAACCTCCAAACTGCACAACTGACCATGGAACACCAATATGTAAAATTATGTGCAGCTCCACAAGGATGAAAGTTCCACGATTTGCTAATGAAGATGGGAATTGTAGTCATGAAATATCCAAATCGAGGGAACTGGTAGGATCCTGTCAGGAGCTGCAGGCTTTTGTTGTTGTAGGTTTTGTACTTGGTTAATTTCAGTTCCACTCTTCTGGTAGTGAATAGCCTCCAGATTTTTCTACTATGTACATGTGTAATATCACAAAAGAAAACTGGAGAAATGAGCTGATCTACTTGGTGGTTTTGTAGAGCACGCATACCGCCATGAATGTCTTTAATGTAATTGTAGCTTATTTTACCCTGTTGTGATCTGAACTTTATGCTTGTTAAGCTTTATCCTGTGGCTTGGCAGAAAGAAGACAACCATCTGTTGCTCATTCCAGGTGAGAAACTGGTAAGATCTTAATGTTGCATGACTTGGTGCTGCTTCACACTGTTGGAAACATAGGAATCATTCAGTTTTCAATCTTGAAGTAGTGTTTGCACCAAAAAGCCAAGTTCTTGTGATATAATTTGGACAAACTGCAAGATCCACAGAGAGAACAGTTTGATAGGCTAGATGATCTGAACTGCTAGGCTTCAGCTCAGTCCAATGAGAGGGATAATGTGTTCTTGTGATATCATATCCAGGTAAAGCAAATAAATTATGGTTCCTAGCAAATGTCTTTGATATTTCCTGCCAACCAAATACAACACTGCTGTGGGTACATGAACAAACGTCTAGTTGATATGAGTTGTATTCTCATCTTCTTGCTGCATCAATAATATCCTTTAGAGGCATGAAGTTGAGTTGTCTTGGGAGGGAGAAGGGGAGAATGCATGCCAAAGGCTATCTATATATATATATATGCCATTTTTTTATTTTTTAAAGAATAAATAACAAAGAGAGGATAGAATTCATAGGATCTTGTAATAAATTATCAAAAGTTTAACCCTTCTATTATTTACATACATCTATGTGTCACCGTATTCTTTCAAGTTATATGTGAACCAAATCAAAAGGTGAGTTGTTTATATCAAAAAGAAATACTTAATACATACTAGATGACATTCTTATCATACACAAATCATTCAATCATTAAAATATTATATATATATATATATGTCTAAAATGATAAAAGGATTGATATTTAACTTAAAGAATACAATATCTCAAATAGATTCGTATCGTATCATATTTATCGACGTGAGTATCCTTTGAAACATGGATCATCATTGAGCCGATTCTAACCTCTTAGTTTTCTTTTGCTTTTGGTTGTCTCATCACCACAATTCAATTCAATTTTCTTAGACTCGTTACTTAGGTTCTAAATTGATGTTTTTCTTTTTCTAAATTACATCATATTCGAGCAATTAGGTTTGTCAGTCAGACCGAATTAATTTGCTTCATCAAAATATTTTACACTGATTCGATCTAATTAAACTCGAACTGAATGCAATCAAATCTCTTTAATTATATTTATCTTTTAGTTGATACAAATTAGGAGATGGCTGAAATGACAATCTCACCCATCTCATCGGGTAGCAGTTTTGGCCCAATTTGAGGCCCAATATAATTTAATGAGCTCAGCCCATTACTATGTCTATAAGCCCATTAAATCTCGTAATAAATAAATAAATAAATATTTAATTAAAGTCGATTGTGTCCAACCCTAAATCTAATTCCCTCTCTCTCTCTCTCTCTCTCCCTCTATCAGTCCCGCGTTGCCGGCTCGCTACGCTCCCCCTCTTTTCTGTTTTCGAATCCCTAAATTTGTACCGCCACTGCGCCCCTCTCCATTTCCGCCACCGCAGCGTCTTCACCGGCCCATCATTCTTTCAGGTTTGCGCTGTATCTCCCTCATCTCTGTTCCCTCTTTATCCCTCCCCGAGAAATATCTCGGTCGAACGTTTCTCCAGGTCAGGTTTCTTGAATCGGGGTACTGTCAGCCGCGCTTCACTCTTGAGCTTATGTTATTGTATCTTATCGACTATAGGATTGTATTTAGAAGTTGTTCTTCCTGATACTATTATTTTTGCCCCTTGATAATTGTTTGCAGAACTATTCTTGAACGGAAAGAAACTTGTTTTTGCTAGTCTTTTTTTTCTCCATTCCAGTCCCAACATGGTTTGGGCACCATAATCTTCGTATATTAATTTTGCCTCTTTTGGGATGCAGTTCTTGGTTTTCTTGGTTGTTGGTTGAGGAATACCATCAGATATCTAACGCAAGCTAGGTGTAGTAGGTTAGAATTCTCTAGTCGGTAGATGGAGGAAACTGTACTTCCAGGAAAGAGGAAGCTACCAGAGCAAGATTCCAATAACAATTCTGTGTTGGCCGATGAAACTACGAAGGCTGAACCCATTCCAAAGCGGAGGAACCTGTCACGTACATGTGTTCATGAGGTTGCTGTCCCAAATGGCTATTCTTCTTCCAAGGATGAAGCCACCTTTGGAAGTCTTTCAAACCCTGTGTACGGTGGTCAGATGGCCAAGACCTATCCATTTGAATTAGATCCTTTCCAAAGAGTTTCAGTTGCTTGCTTGGAAAGGAATGAGTCTGTGTTAGTCTCAGCACACACTTCTGCAGGTAAGACCGCAGTGGCTGAGTATGCCATTGCGATGTCCTTCAGAGATAAGCAAAGGGTCATCTACACCTCACCACTAAAGGCTCTGAGCAACCAGAAGTACAGAGAGCTGAGTCAGGAGTTTTCTGATGTTGGGTTGATGACCGGTGATGTCACAATTGCACCAAATGCAAGTTGCTTGGTCATGACGACAGAAATTCTGAGAGGGATGCTGTACAGAGGCTCTGAAGTGATAAAGGAGGTAGCTTGGGTTATCTTTGATGAAATTCACTACATGAAAGATAGGGAAAGAGGGGTTGTGTGGGAAGAGAGTATAATATTTTTGCCCCCAGCCATTAAGATGGTTTTTCTTTCAGCAACCATGTCTAATGCCACAGAGTTTGCTGAGTGGATATGCAACTTGCACAAGCAGCCGTGTCATGTTGTGTACACTGACTTCCGACCGACTCCGCTGCAACATTATGTGTTTCCTATAGGTGGCTCAGGTTTGTATCTTGTTGTAGATGAGAATGAGCAGTTTAAAGAGGATAATTTTATGAAGCTTCAGGAGACTTTCACAAAGCAAAAGGCTCAGGCAGATGGAAACAAGAGCGGTGGAAAAGTGAGTGGTAGGATTGCAAAGGGAGGGACTGGTTCTGCAGGTTCTGACATCTACAAGATTGTGAAGGTACCTTTCCTAAAATTTGGAGGAACAGTTAATGACTTAGGTATTAAGGCTTGAATGTTTGATTAGTTTGGAAATGTCATGCGATGGCCACATGTACAATGCAAAATCAACCAGCTTGTGGTGTTGTACTCTTAATTTGGATATTGACTCTTGTAGCTAAAATTTTTTGTCAAACATTCACATGAATCAGGTGGTTCACTGCTAATCGGGCTGATGTAAGATTAGACTGTATGTTTGATACTTTTTTTCTTTTAACCGTTAGGTTGGAAAGTATTCTGATTCTTTTGCATGGTAAGACATGCTGATTCAATTGTGAGATTGCTCACTAGCAGGACTCTGCCAACAGCTGTGGTCAGACTAACAGAAGATTAGAGCATCTTATGTATATTATGCTTGATGTTGCTTCTGCTGCACTACAGTTGGAGACTTGAAGTCCAGATTTTGAACTCTGACATTGAACTGTTTAACTAAATTTCATATCATCTCATTGCTGCTGGTAGAGTATTGAGCATTCACTCACTGATATAGCCAGCTAGATACTAGGATTTCTGTGCCTATCAAATGTGTATGGTACAGGTCAAAATATCCTGTACCAAGATGGTATTGGCAGTGTTCTCTAGACCAACATTTGGCATGTTCTGATTGACACAGGGCATGCTGATTTGCACAGAATGGAAGTGGACCATGCCATAATGGTATGGGGATGCTCTCACCATCAAATGGCAATTCTTGGTGAGGTGACTTTTTTAGGGCAATATAAAAAAGAACATCAAATTTCTGACTTTTGGCCATGCTGTTAGTTATATGTTGTTTTATATCGAAGATTCTAAATCAGCTTATCCAGATTGAAGTCCTTTTGCTGCTGTTTTGCTCATTAAGTGTTACAAAATATGTTTAATTGTTTTGATAAGCAATAGCTTAATCATTCTTTCCTCTGCTGTTATAACTCATCACTTATCATAAGCTTGCTATAGTAGAACTGGTTGACTAATTCTTTGAGAAATCCTTATCATGCACAAACTAGCATTGAAGAAATTCACAGAGTATGTTGCCCAAGCTAGCCGATTTGGCTTGCAAGAAGCTAAGGCATATTAGATGTTGAAACTATTTTCTTTCCACATTTTACACATGTTTACTGCAAGGATTGTCATGTTGTGTCATGGGATCATGCCAATACTTCTACTCACAATTTCATATTGGGGGGTCCTTAAATTGGGCTATCTGTATGTTGCACCTTCGGCATGGGTCAACATGGCATATGTTGACACCATTATGGTATGATCAGTTTCAGGTTGTAGAAAACATGTGAATTGGCATATCAATCTTTAGCTTAGTCCACTTATTTTGAGGTCGTTAACTGATTGGCACAGCTGTTGTTCTCCCATAGTGTAGCCTACTATTCTGCTGACTATACTATTTAGTGAATACACAATATCACATATAGATTTGCAACATGCAGTGTAGTGCTTATACCCCTATTTTCTTCCACATATCTTTTATGGTTTCACTCATTGTTCTGCTTATGTCACAACCTTTTTCTGCCCCACCCGATGGATGCTTTTGACACGTGTCAGTCTACCATAATATCCAGCAAATGTTGGGAGCTGTGTCATACTTAGAGCAAACTTAATTTGAAAGGCCATAAAGCATCTCCCTGATTCTTTCTGAAAATGCATTCCTACAACCGAAAAGTTAACCATGATTCTTTTCATACTTCTTGGCATCCAAAGATCACATGCTGAGGTATTTAATGGTCTATCAGTGCATTCACAATTATTAGTATTAACATGTTGTTTCATCTGCAGATGATTATGGAGAGAAAGTTTCAACCAGTGATTATTTTCAGCTTTAGTAGAAGGGAGTGCGAGCAGCATGCTATGTCCATGTCAAAGCTAGATTTCAACAGCCAAGAGGAAAAAGATGCTGTTGAACAGGTTTTCCGCAATGCAGTCCTCTGTTTGAATGAAGAAGATAGAACATTGCCTGCTATAGAACTGATGTTGCCACTTCTTAAACGAGGTATAGCAGTGCATCATTCTGGCCTTCTTCCGATAATCAAGGAATTGGTGGAGCTTCTCTTTCAGGAAGGACTTGTGAAAGCCCTTTTTGCTACTGAAACAGTATGTTTTATGTCAACATTTCATATTTCTTTTAATTTTGTTAATTTTTTCTTTTTAAATGGACACTTTTAAGGAGTAGAGGTTCAGATTTTAATCTGTAAAGATAGGTCCCACATATATATTACTATTTTTAAAAAATCCCATTTGGTGTAGAGTTCTGTTTCACCTTGCTTAGAGATGTAGTTTCATATAAAAGCTGTATCTTTTATTTTTTATTATGTTGAAGTTAGTTTTTGGTTTATCTTATGTGCTTATTTTTACTTCACAGTTTGCCATGGGATTGAATATGCCAGCAAAAACAGTTGTCTTTACATCTGTTAAGAAATGGGATGGTGATAGTAATCGGTACATTGGATCTGGCGAGTATATACAGGTAACAAAACTTTCACATTCATGTTTTATATGGAACCAAATTAAAAAGGAATAAGAAGCATAAATGCCTGGAAAAAGAAGTTAAAATATTCTCAACATCATGAAGGGTGTCATTGTAATTCATTATCTTATTGCTAGAATTTCTATTGTGGAATTATTGATTATTTCTTTATGTTCTTTTTTTTGCTTCGGAAGATGAGTGGAAGAGCTGGACGTCGCGGCAAAGATGAACGTGGTATATGTGTGATAATGATTGATGAAAAGGTAAAGATGTTTTAAGCAACTTCATCAGATATTATCCTATAATAATTTAAATTATAGCTGGAGAAACTGAAAGATAAATAAAAGTGATTAAACATAATTTTTGTTAGACAAGTGGTCTCATAAAAACTCTGCTTAAAAGCACTTAGTGGAAGTCTGAATTCACAAGTACAATACCAGATTGACATCTGAATAGTTTTTGTATCAATCATGTCAGATGATAAAAATTCATCTGGTATTTTTATCCTGCAAAGAGTTAAATGCATTTACCAATTTTTTAATCCCAGTCTACTGTTTTATAGAGCATAGTGAATACTGAATAGCAATGCAACACATAACCATTGCTTTCATCTGCAAGAAATTGTGATCTTTGCATTATGAACAACTTATTGTAAATTTACTTAATAACATCTAACAGGATTACAGGTGGTAAGCAAATGGATGAGGTTGAATATGATGTTCAATGCCTTATGCCATTTTTATAAATGTTGGTCACTTGTTAAAATTTTTTTGACTTTTAACTGTTGAATGCTTTTCTGTTGTGGGTAGACTATAAACAATCACTACTTCCAATAAGCGTCCTTAGGCATCCTGATGATTCATTTTAGTGCTTTAAAAAAAAAAAATTGGAGTTCTCTTAAGCATTTTGATACACACTTTTGTTTTTCTTCAGATGGAAATGAACATACTCAAGGACATGGTTTTAGGTAAACCTGCTCCATTGGTCAGTACTTTCAGATTGAGCTATTATTCAATTCTGAATTTAATGAGCCGTGCGGAAGGTCAATTTACTGCTGAGCATGTCATTAAAAATTCATTCCACCAGTTTCAGTATGAGAAGGTTAACCCTTTATAATTTCATGCATATTGTATTTTATCTTGCACTATCATTTTGGTTGAGTAATTTGGTTACTTGATTCAGGCATTACCAGATATGGGACAAAAGATCTCAAAATTGGAACAGGAAGCTGCTTTGCTAGATTCTTCTGGAGAGGTAATTTAGCACAAGGGAAAACATTGTCATTTTCTTCTCCATGTAAAGTTACTATTTATTATTATTTTTTGCATCATTAGGCTGAACTTGCTGAGTATCACAAGCTGGGACTTGAGGTAGCTCAACTTGAAAAGAAAATTATGTCTGAGATTACCAGACCTGAAAAGGTTCTGATGTACTTGGTACCTGGTAGGCTGGTAAGTTGCAGTTTCTCTCATGTTAACCAAACTCTAGCCATTTTTTTTTTATTCTACCAGATGTTTATTGCCTTCTTTTGGATTTTAAAAGAAGTATATCACTTTGAAGTAGTATTCTTAGGCAGTTAGTTGAAACTTCAATTTGTCTTTTCCTGCAGGTTAAAGTACGAGATGGTGGGACGGATTGGGGTTGGGGAGTGGTGGTAAATGTGGTGAAAAAACCTCCCACAGCGTCAAGCACTTTGCCTCCCGCTTTGGTGTCTGCTCGTGGTAGTAGTGCTTATATTGTGGACACTTTGCTGCACTGCTCTCCTGGTTTAAGTGAAAATGGCTCGCGTCCAAAGCCATGTCCACCACGTCCAGGGGAAAAGGGTGAGATGCACGTGGTGAGTTGAAGCTCGTGGGATAACAATTTTATTGGTGCCTGTTCATATTCTTAGCTTGGTAGCTCAAGTAATTCATGAAGTTGAAGATACTTAAAATCCATGGTTTGGCTGATGATATTGCAAACTATCTGTAGGTTCCTGTACCATTGCCTCTGATCTCTGGTCTCAGTAGTATCAGAATTGCAATTCCTTCTGACCTCCGACCAGCAGAAGCAAGGCAAAATGTGCTTCTTGCTGTTCAAGAGCTAGGAAATCGATATCCACAAGGACTACCAAAGCTGCATCCAGTGAAAGTATATTTTCAATTTTTTATTTTTCTCCTGTCATTATTCTTGTCCATGCTTAAGCATCTCCTATTTTAATTTCTTAAAGATTGGCTATAGGTATGATATTTCTGTTCAGCATGCAAGGCCAATTTGTAGGTAGTCTTTTGCCAAAATATATTAGAAATTTTCAATAAGTGTTGGCTATGTAAACATTGTCAATTATAAATCATATTTATCTTTAAGGAGAGACATACTTATCATATGGAGACATCATACAATAATTCTTAATTAAAGAAAGATATGTTAGTAAAAATGATGTTCAGTCATAAATTGTCACACACAGCTCATGTATTTAAAGTTCATCTCATATTAAGTATTGCAAATTTTTATATTCCTTGAAAGGTTTTGTTATGGAGATAAATAAAAGGGCTGTCAACACAACATCTGCTAATTGTGTTAAACAAAGAGTAGATCTCTTTTTGAGGTTCAAAGTGGTGTATGTACAATATTTTAATAGACAATATTTTATATTGGATCAGTGCATTTGACAGGTGGAAAAAGAATAGTAGACACACCTAGAGTTCAATTTTGTTGGAAAGTGCTGCTGTACTTGTGTGCCAATTTTAGGGGCTAATTACATATTATCCCCTGTAATTAATTATCTTTAGCATCCCGATCCCTATATTTATAAAAGTGAAATATTTAATCTCGTTTTTCCTCATGTTGTCGACTTTGTTGATGGAAATATCATAGGGTTTACTACTGAGCACGTACTGACTCTGCCTCACTTCGATTTATCACTAAGAACGTGCGGTAGTTTCGTCAGTAGAGTTGTCGGCATGAGTATAAACAAGGTTAAATGTTTTATTTTCGTAAATATAAGGATCTCAATATAATTTTTGAAAGTGTAGAGACTGATATACTAAAGGTAACTAATTATAGGGGGTAATATGTAATTAACCTAATTTTAGGCCAAGTGATATAATAAATATATGTAGAAGAATCATCTAAATCACACTCAATTTGTTATTTAAAAAAGAAAAAAAAAGTTGGAATACAACTTTAAAAGAAAGAAATTGGTAATATAACCTATGTGAAGGTTCATATATATTAATTTATTAGGTTTTTGTGGCTGAGAATGGGACTAAAAAAACATGTGTATTTTAGTGCTGGGCAATGGAATTGCGAGGGAGCATCTTTGGAAGAAGGTTAAAAGGGAAAGAATTTTTTCCCTTTATATCTGAGCCTAGATCCATGTATCAAAATTCTTCTGAAAACTCATCCTATGCGTCTGTCTCACACCTGACTTGTGGGGTTCACAGATAAAATTCATGAGAGAACCACATCATAAGAGAAAGACTCAAATGGAGGTTTGAGACACCGCATAAATGATAAAGTGTTGGACAGAGCTTTGGGATACATCATTTTCCTTTATATAGTGCTAGGAATTGACAGTTCTTGTCCTTCTGCACTGCCTTTTGTCTTTCTGATTTACTATTTAATAATGCTTATAAACAAGTATCCTTGATCTTTACATCGCTGATTCCTGTGAGTCCTTCTGTTTTGTTTCTTTGGCAATTTTGGCAGGATATGGGCATCAAGGATCCTGAATTTGTTAACTTGGTTAATCAAATTGAAGAAATTGAGCAGAAAATATTTGCTCATCCGCTGCATAAGGTATTATTTTACTTCCTTCTGTTTCAACATTTTGTCTCAGTTTTGTGGGATTTATCTGAATGTGAATTCATGTTCTGTTATTTGGTTACAGTCTGGTCAAAGTGAGCAGCAGTTCAAGTGGTACCAAAGAAAAGCTGAGGTGAATCATGAAATCCAGCACATTAAGTCAAAAATGCGTGACTCGCAAGTAAGAAATTCTTGGGCTGATGTACACTTTGTAATGTAATATTTTCTCTGGGTGATCTTATGTCCATGTTTGGGTGCATTTATATTACTTGAGCACAATCATGGTTTTTCTCATGTCACATCCAATGAGATGATAAAATTTACTTGGTTAGTCTTAGCCTTATTTTTCTTTAGGCAAGTATTAAGTTGGCCAGGAGAGAAGAGACAGGTGGTAGAGTTTAGGGCTTTCACTGATGTGCTACATTTGTGGTATTTTGATAATTAAAAAAAATTAGTTTTAATTTAAGAAGCTGAGGGAGAAGCACAGGTATGTTTGGCAGAAAACATTTGAGCAAGGTAAATATGGATGTCAAGTAGAAGACTGTGATTGCAAAAATGATCTAGTAGGCCAGTCTTATGAATTATTTGGAAAAAGCAAAAGAAAAGTAAGTCGATATTGACCTAATGCCCAGGTTTGGAAGCCTTGCACTTTCTTGGAGTTATACATGAGAAACAAATATCTTGCTCAAAGATTTTCCAAAGAAGGGTAAATCAGAAATCCAAATACTCCTGTATGGAGCACATTAAATAATTTTACGTTCACAATCCTAATAAACTGAAAGCAGCCTACTATAATAGTCTCTTTAGAAGCAAACCATTACCTAAAATAGAACACAATACCCTACTAAACAAAGTCTCAAGAAATGAGAGGGAACCAGTCCTATTTGATTTCAGGATATAATTCCAGTAAGAAATCACTTTTACCTTGTGGCTTAGTCTGTAACTCTTTTAAATTAAACTTGAAAATGTAGTTAGTCATCAGAAGACTAGTTTGGCAGCTGATGAGGAATGCCAAATGTCCCACATTTTTCTTATGTGTTCTCTAATCAAGTGTCAAAAATCTCAACAGCAGCAAAATTTAGCCCTGTTCTAATTGCAGCTGGGTTTCTGTCCAAACTTCAACAAACCTTATTTTCCACAATTGTCGAAGTCTTGAATCTTGTGCTGTGATCTCGTTGAACACCTCGTGCAATTATAGTGACTTTGCTTTCTTGTTGTAGCAGCAATTTTTTCTTCTGAACAAGGTCTTTGTAGGATCAAGTGACCTTTCTAATAATTAGTGTCTGTTATAGTAATGAGATTATTGGCCAAAGTATATATCTAAGATTCTTTTTTTTTAACATTGATATTAGTTGCAAAAATTTCGTGATGAGCTGAAAAATCGTTCTCGAGTTCTGAAGATGCTTGGTCATATTGATGCTGATGGTGTCCTCCAATTAAAAGGGCGTGCTGCCTGTTTGATAGACACTGGGGATGAACTTCTGGTCACTGAGTTGATGTTTAATGGTGCGCCTTCGGTTAGTAAGTTTGATTACTCTTTCATTGAAACTGTCTTACCCTACGGAGTGTTTGAATAGGTACATTTAATGATCTTGATCACCACCAAGTAGCTGCCCTCGCAAGTTGTTTCATTCCTTGTGATAAATCCAATGAACAAATACATTTAAGGAATGAACTGACAAAGCCTCTACAGCAACTTCAGGATAGTGCTCGAAGAATTGCACAGGTTTGTGAACCTTTTGCTTTCCCATCTATATAAATAGAAAACTAGATGTTTTGCATTAATGAAATGCATGATGCAATTGCAGATACAACGAGAGTGCAAATTGGACATAAATGTGGAGGAGTATGTGGAATCAACTTCTCGGCCATATTTGATGGATGTAATATATTGTTGGTCAAAGGTTAGTGTACTCATTTCTTATTAATGTCAGTTTTCTTTTTCCATCTTTTGTCTGATCAAATATGTGTTTAGTGTACCATGGTCTCTTGTTCAATCTAGCTTTGGTTTGCATGAATAATGATAAATATCAAATTGTCATCTTGAAGAAAAATTGTTCAAAGGATAGGAAGCTTTTTGCAGAAAGGCACATGTTAACCGTATCTTGCTTTTCCTTGATAGATTGTTGCTTATTTGCTTGAGTATAACGAGTTCAATAGCTTTCTGTTCATAGTTTGTTTTCCATGCAGGGTGCATCATTTGCTGAGGTAATTGAGATGACTGATATTTTTGAAGGGAGCATAATACGGCTTGCCAGACGATTGGATGAATTTTTGAATCAGGTAAAATTGGATGCATCTACCTTTTCTTTTGGTTTATGATGCTTCTTGTAATGTTTTTGTTATTTTTCTCCTTCCTTCTTGAGATATGGGATTTTTCTTTGGTCTTCTTATGAGGCTAAGTGAGTTGTAAGATGTTCTTTTTTTCTTTTTTTTTGGCCCTGTGTTTAGACTAGAGGGAGTTCTAAATGAGGCCTGCAATATCAAACATTGCACTTAGCGACCGACCAAGTGGAACACTAATTATTAAATGAGGATAGACGTGGCCCACATCTTGCAATGGCATGATTTCTTTTGCAAGATGTCTCACAAGGATGTGGAGTATGGACCAAGTTTTGACCAAATCTGGGGTGGTTGTTTAATCAAATGCATGAGGACTATTGTGGCTTAGCTGTCATCTGAGCCTAAGATCTGCCAAGAAATTTAGAATCTTAGAATTAGCATATAGAATAGATTTATCTTACGCAAGCAATAGCTGGTTAAGGCCTTGTGATGTCAAAAGGAGTTGAATGGGCATGATAACTGGCATGTACGTCAGCATATGCCTGTACATGTTTGTCTAAGCTTTTCAATCTCAACATAGAGACGCTTTTAGACAGTTTCACAACATGACACATACGAGGATATATAGTTTCACAACTTGTTCGTTGCAGCTTCATCTCGTTCTTTGAGTAGAACAATGAAAGCTGCTGCAGGTTCGAAGTGCCGTCTGAATTCCTTATAATTTAGCGACCTGTATTGTCTTAAGTTGATTCCTCTGGTGCATTATTTTGGCCAGAGAATTGCTGCTACCCGATTATGCTTCGCTAATTTCCTGCACTTATGGTCGTTCCAGTTGCGTGCTGCTGCTCATGCTGTTGGAGAGGTTGATCTAGAAAAGAAGTTTGAAGCGGGAAGTGAGAGCCTACGACGAGGTATAATGTTCGCCAACTCCTTGTACTTGTGAGAATTGGAATCTGTATCATGTAAGGCGTGTCTACCATCAATTAAATAGTTGTAGTCTTTCCTACCGTATAGCCCGCCTGGCCTCTCCCCCCCTTAATTTGTTTTTGTACACCATCCAAATGGAGATTTGACAAACATGATTTTTTTTTTTTTTTCTGGGAGGGGAGTGGTGGTGGTTGGGTTTATAAACTAATTTCTGACATATACCTTTTGAATCTAATCTTTTTCTATCCAAAGCCTCTTGTGTGCGAATGGACTTCCTCTTCCATTTTGTTATATTCAACTGAAAACATACTGTGGCATTTTATTTCTTTAGGGAGAACAAATTAATTAAAATATTTATTTAACCAAATTCATTTGGCATGTCAGACATCATTCCACCAAATTCAACCAAATCGAATTAAGCAGATTAAATATACCGTCATCCTTTTTTTGCATAATGAGAATTGTTTAAGAATGTTGTTAAATATCTCATGCCCCTCTCCCTACAAGTAGTTGCTAAAGGCTACATTCGAATGAAAATAAAGCAATTAGTCTCTGATGGGGGAGTTGGCGAGTGATTGACGAGAGAAGAGAGAGAGAGAGAGAGGTGCCATTTCATCTCGAATCCACGACCGCGGTCTCTTTGAGGGGCGAGAGGTACACGAGAGGGAGCGGGGATACTGGCGGAGCAGCTGCCTTCTCTTGCAGCAGAACAAGCACCTTCCTCACCTCATCTGCCAACTCGATCACCATGTCATCTTCGTGGCCTGCATGCATTACAATCTCCCTCACCATCAGCAACCACATCACCTAGCAAGAAGAGCAATGAAAACCGAAACATACCTATGTCGAACAATGCCTTCTCCAGTCGGAACAGGTAGTCTCTGTTGTTGCCACAAGGACCACGTGCAGTAGCAATCTGCCTGCAGTCTCTAAGAAGACCAGGTTAATAATAAATATGGAGAAAAAGAAGATCGAGATTGCATTAGCACATCCTCGGTCTCTCACCTAGCCATTTCCTGGAGAGGAGCTGGACCTAGATAGTAGCTGTTGGCTTCTTTGTCAGGAGTCGATACGAAACTGCAGCGCAATCGGTAGGAAAAGATCAAAAGACTGGACGGACCTCAGAGTAGGTTTCAAAGAAGAAGAGGACGGTGAGTGAGCTGCTTACACAAGTACTCCTGTAACAGTTGGCTGATGAGGACCCCCGCCCTCCTGAATCATACATGTGACACAAATCCAGTTGAGGCAAACGACAGGGATGAAGAGATGGGAAAGAGCCAAGACAGACAAAAAAACCAAGAGACTTCACCTTGAAAAAGTCCACGGATGCTTTAGTGTCGTACTCGCATTCTCTTCTCTCCAAATACTGAAATGAAATGTGCAACAAGATGCTCACGCAGCTCAGTTACAGAGTATTGAACCTTCATTCAGAATGCTAGCACCAGAATCTAATCTAACCTTCATTGCTTCTCTTTCCTTTTCTGCGCCTCCTTTAACGCAATATGCAGCGCCCCACTGTTCAAATCCAAGATCTTGTTGGAAATGAGGAGACAGAGAAGTAAAGCAGGAAGGATTATGCCGATTATGCGAGGAGGGGTTTCATTTAGCATCAAAGATGCACAGGTAATCATCTGAAACTCTTCTTTTCTTTTCAGTTTCGTTTATATCCTCTGTTTGTCGAAAGAAACAAATGCTCGTCTAATAATTTCTGTGTTTATAATAACAAAAATCGTTTGAGAGAAGGTACATGATCGACTTACGCAGATTGTTCCTTTCTTGGCCTCCAATGTGCAAGTTCTAGCTGGATTTTCTGGTGTTCCTCTATGATCTATGCAAGCTGCAGCAAATGAATCAATTCTCTTAGTCTTCCACAGATTCCAATCTGGTTATTCCATTCAAAAGAAGAAGAGCTTACCAAGATCAAACACACGCCTATAGTCCTTGATGAAGCCTATAATTTTCTCATCAAAGTCAAATCCAGGGTTCCAGATCAATGACCCATATCCAAACACCCAGAGCACCATCTTCTCTTACCTACGAAGAGAAACGACAGCCATTAATACACTATCCATAAGAAAAATTGAGGAGCATAGATCTGCATCAATTATACTGTGACCATAATACATACAGAAATATTAGAAATCTATCAAGTAGTTGCTCCATATTAATAATTTACAGTTGACAAGATGAAGAAGAAAAAAAGGGGAGACCAAGAAACTCAAATCGCAATTGATTACGAACAAGGAAGCAATGGATTCTAAGGGGAGACCAAGAAACTCATGGAAATGTATTTCCAAATTAGCTACATAATTCACGTCGGGAAAAAAAATCAAGATACATTTGGGTTATAAAATAAGCAAGGCAGCAGATCAAGAAACTCATCTAAGAAATAAATGTTAAAGCTGAAACTAAAGCCAAGAGTGAAATTGGTCTTCTTCTAGTATGGAATTTGATTAAGAGTAGGAATATTGGATGGTCTCCGCCATGGAAGACAAAACCTTCTCCGATGGCAGTAGACAGACAGGGGAGAAGATTGAATAGAAGATTTAGATTTAGTTCATCTGCCTCTTCTACACTCATCTCTCTCTCTCTCTCTCTCTCTCTCTCTCTCTCTCTCTCTCTCTCTATCTATCTATCTATCTTTACCACCGAAAAGAAAGATAGAAATCGAAACTTTCCTGGAAAAGAAAATGGCGAACAGCTTCTTGGAACACCAAGAATCGATTCGGAAAGAGAAAATGACCCAAGATTGGTGCAGCTTCTCACCACAGACGGTATCCCGACGCGTGCTGAAACCACACGGAGAGGAACAGGGGCGCCTCAGGAGGGCTCGTAGGATGAGGATTGGAGGCGAGGCGAGGTTTCGAGAGCCTACGGGTTCTGGCGGATTGAAACCCTAGATTTTGCTCTCCAAGTGGGTTATTGGCTCTCTCCCTCTCTCTCTCTCCGCTCCCCCTTCTTCGTTCTCGCCGTTTCTTTGGGTTCCAAGGAGGACGACGGTGCGTTGGTATTTATAAGCGGATGGACACAAACGAAGGGGGATGGAAATCATGTGACATGATAAGACATCCATCCCATGCTTGACTTACGGAATCGTGCTCGCTGGCCACTCAAATGACTAAAATGGCCTCATTGCGACTCACGTTTTATCAGATCCGTTACAGAGCAAATAACGACCCGTCATATCGATGTCATGAACAACCAATGGATGAGTCGATTGGGATCGGACAAGTTTGATCTGAGATCGGCGCTTGTGATAGGAAACAAACGATGTGGTCCCGTGGGATCAATTTAGGAGTTCATAAACGGCGGCGAGATCAGCGTCCACGTGACGCCAAGAAGCGTTCAGTCTGCAAAAGATATACCGGTGCAGGAGTCACGTGCGGCGCAAGACGACGACTGTCCGTAGCAGTGAGCAGGACGCTGATTTTTTCGTGCTTGACGACGGGCACGAAAATTGAAGACTGTCCGAATCGGGTGAGGACGCGTCTACGTTCGTTGAACACGACAAAGTGTTCGATTCGTCGTGGGCCCGAGGATGTAGGCAAGTCTCGGTTTCGGTTTCGATGACACTTCCCGCTTTGGCGACCGCATGCCCGTTGTCTATGCACTGGGATGAGTTCCCGGGCAGGTTCGATGAATCTCCCCCGGGGGAGCGGGGCCCTTCGGATGAACGAAACGCATGCATGCACATGGTCACGTGAAATGACATACTCGCCCCTTTCAATTTTCACTCGAGATTTACGTATCACGAGGCAGGCGTGAATCACGATGGAAAAGGATCACGTGCGATAACGAGCATCGAGACTTTCGGTATAGGGTTTATAAGTCCAAAGAAAACTTATTTTGTCCACATATATATATATATATATATGTATATATATGTATATGTATATATGTATGTGTATATGTATATGTATATATATATATATATATACATATACATATATATATATATATTCAAAAATTTATAATTTATCTTTTTCTCACAAAGCACCTCCTACTTTAAAAATTACCTTGACAGCATGTCTACTTTTTTAAAAAATAATGATAATTTTTTAAAATTATTTGTGTTCACATATGATTAAATCAAATTAAAAAACTAGTTTAACTAGAATCAATTTGTTATCGAATACTGTATATCTCTATTTTACATTTACTAATTGATGTGACCTATATGATCTTTTATCTCTGGCTATTGCGTTGTTGTCGCAATATACTCTATAGTCTTAAAAGTATTTTGATTTCATTATACTTACGAGTGTTGATTCATATTGTTCATGGCACCGGGTCTATTGAGCTTCTATTTTATTATTGTTATAATGAGAGTTCTAGAGTTTGAACATTTTTTGCTAGGGTTCCAAAACTATAACGGTAACCAACATTATTTGCGACAAAGTTTTGATATTTTATTTCAAGTATATCTCAATTTCTGTAAAAATATTTGTTAGGAAATTTAAAATTTTGGTTTATTATGTAACTAGGTTTCTAAAGTCGTATTGATGTTTATTATTTTAAACAGTATTATGAAAACTTATTGTTTTACTATCAATATTTTAAGTATTCTTTAAAAAAACAAAAAAAAATCTTGAACATTATTCTATTTTTGCCTTATTTTTTTTAAAATAATAATTATAATTTATTTATGTAATATTTTTTTTTTCATATTTGAGCTTCCAAAGAGGCCTACAATATATGTATAAAATTTGGTCTAAAGAAAAATTTTCCTAATAGGTGATGCACTATTATTGAGAAAATTTTAAAAATAGTATATCACATGGATACACTATTTAAAATGATCTTAAATTCTTAGAAAACTTTACATGTGACACTTGTGGATATGTGTCATTGGTTTTCCAATTGAGAGACTTTTTTTGAAATTTTTATAGATTTTTTAGCATTTGAACAAGGTATCAATTTTCTATTTTCTTCTTCTATAATTTATGAAAAATATAATGCATCAATGCAATATTTTTTCATAATTGAGCTTCTAAATAGGTCAACAATAGTGCATCACATAGATGCACTATTCAAAAGAATTTCCTATTATTAAGAAAAATTTTAAAATAGCGCATCACATAGATGCAGTATTCAAAATGAACTTAATTTTTTAGGAAAACATTCAATATGATACTTATGGACATATGTCACTTGTTTTTCATTTCAGAGTTTTTTTTGATATTTTTAGAATTTTTTCAGCATTCAAACAGTGTGTTATTTTTCTATTTTTCTCATTATTTTTTATTTCTGAAAAATTATAAGGCATCTATTCAATATTTTTTAACAATTGAGCTTCTAAATAGGTCAACAATATATGTAAAGAATTTGGTCTAGAAAAAATTTTCCATTGGTGATTTTCTATTTTAGATTTTTTTGATAATTTTATGAATTTTTGAACATCTAAATAGTATGTCATTTTTCTTTTTTTTTCTCCTCTTTTGTATTTCTAGCAAATTATAATACATCCATGTAACATTTTTTCACATTTGAGTTTCTAAATAGGTCAACAATATATGTAGAAATTTCGATCTAGAAAATAATTTTCTAATAGGAGATTGACTATTTTTGAGGAAAACTAAAAAAAATAGTGTGTAAGTTTTATGCATTTTTTAGTATTAAAACAGGGTGTCATTTTTTTATTTTTGTCATTTTTATATTTTTTAATAAATTATAATGCATCCATATAATTTTTTTTATTTGATCTTTTAAATTGATCGACAATATATGTAAAAAATTTAGTCTAGAAAAAAAATTCTAATAGGTGATGCACTATTTTTGAGAGAAAATAAAAAATAGTACATCGCACATTGATTAATTAACCAATTATTAAGTTACTATAAAAATTATGAAATATTATAAATATTCTATCATTGATTAATTAACCAATTAACGATTTTTACATTTTCCAAGAATGATTATTTAGTATTTGTTATGAAGTGTATTGAGCATTTACTGTTTGGATTTTCTATATCATTCTTCTAGAGGGAAATGAAGAGGCTTCCATTGTAAATTGCAGGATCAATTTTGAATGACAAATACTTTTGTAAATAACCCACTTCATAAGAGTTATATGTATCTGATCAAAATTATCCATATGATTCTCCAAAAAATTTTGATATCTTAAAATTATACAAATGATTAATGTAATATATATATTAAGTTTAATTTTTGGCCAACTTTTTTCCATTTTCGTAGAAATATCATAGATCCATGCAATATATTTTGACATTTGAGCTTCTAAATTAGTCCAAAATATTTGATAAAAATTTGAGCTATAGAAAATATTTAATAATATAAGATGCATTGTTCTTGCATAAAATCCAAAGAGATAATACATCGCATTGAACGACTATGTAAATGAACTAAAATTTTTAGAAAAAGTTTGAATTGGACTCCGACGAACATACGCCATTGGTTTTCTATTTTAGAAAATTCTTTTGATATTTTTATGAATTATTTAATTATGAATTGTGTCATTTTTTTTATTTTTGACCAATTTTTTCATGTTTCCGCATGAATATCTTAGATCTATGTAATATTTTTTAACATTTGAGCTTCTAAATTGGTCTAAAATACCTGATAAAAAATTTGAGCTAGAGAACTCAACCTAAAAGTCAATCTCAAATTTATTAGGTTTTTTTTCAATATGTAAAATAGAGCATGTAAATTGAGTAGTTGTTTTTTGCTAGAGTGAATATTAGCAATCCCATTAATGTTGGTCAACACTGTTATAATGTTCGATGTCGCTTGATACCATAGTTCATCTCATCATGTCATTCACACTTAATGATGGACACCGAAGAGGAAAACATTGCTTGTCGCCCATAACATTACTCATCGCCTATACCTTACCACTCAAAGGGGAATAAGGAAAAAAAAAAAAAAGGTCTTTACATCTGTTCTGTCACGGATTTAGCTGGTTTTGCCTAAGTCGTACGACACCCTTGCGTGTCCATTCGAAAATGTAACCTCCCCGAAGCCTCCCATGGTCCCTTAGGACCCACAAAAGAGAGAACGGGTTAGAGAAAACGCCTCATTTGGGATCCACAAGCAAACATTTCCGGAAACACTTCATAGACAATGCAAATTACAAACAAACTTTACAAGCTCTGAACAGTTGCACAATAAATGGTCAAAATAGTCCATTATAGACCGAAAATCTCTCACAAGTATCCACATGACACAACCTTTATTTACAAGCCTAAAGCGGCCACCAACCTAACTAAAATGAGACTATTAAGCCTTCGATCATCCTTCTATATGCTGTGCAAAGTATGAACATACCAAATGACACATACATATATAAGCATTACATCAAACATCTTGTTTAGAAGTTTGTCCGTGACATTCTCCCCCACTTATTCCTTCGACATCCTCATCGAAGCTTTTGTCGACACTACAACTCCTTACCTTTGCTGAGTCTTCAATCTTCTGCTCCAGCTGTATTGCGCCTCCTGGTTCCCAACTGCTCTCCGCTACTGTTTTTTAGTAGTCGAACCTTTGATCCCCCATGCTACTTCAACTCGCCAATGACTCTGACTCTAGTGTGGGGTTGGCTGAGTTATGTTGATCCCTGTTAGTTCCTGCGGATCCTCCAGATGAAGGAAAAGACCATCCTTACTACGCCAGTCTCTCAAATGCCTCATGCTGCTTGAATTGGGTGGATGCTTGTTGGAGCTTTAACGAGCATCGTCTCGCAAACTTCTGAAGTTTTGGGTCCTTCCTCCATAAAATTTGCCCATTGACTCTTCTTTCACTTAATTGTCACTTCCAAGTAGGTTTGCATCACTTCCGCTTTCGATTGGCATTTCGTTGGGAAATGAAGCGGACAATCTACTCTCAATAGTACCGATCACCGTTGGTGAGGATTTGACAACTATTGTCTTCCATTATCCTCGAAGGATCTTTGAACCTATGCAGAGCTTCTCTACTGGATAGATAAGAGAATTGGGGTACTCGGTTTCGCCCATTCTCTTAAGGGTTGAGAAGGCAAAGGTTACTTGACTTCGCCAGCCTCCTCGAGGTTGTACTCCATGCATCGAGCTGGTTACTGGCCTTCGCCTACTCTTTGCTTACACTTCTGAAGTACTTGAAGTGTTTGCACTCCTTGCGTTGAGTTAGCTACTGTGATTCACCTTCTCAATGCCATCGAACTTCTGGAATGCAAGAAGTTTTCACCCCAACTTGGAGTAATTCTCTAATAGATTTGATCGCCTCTAGAATTGTACCGTCTTCTCCATCAACCCTACCACTTACTCCTCTGAGTAGCAAAGGTACAGCACCACGTACTGCCTACTTCGTTCCTTGGTTGTGCACCCTTGCATGAATCAAAGTCCTTCACTTTCGGCTATCTTGATGAGAAGCTTGTTAACACTAGTCTTACGAAGTTCTTTAGCCTCTGCCCTTTAGCCTTGTCTTGGTAGTTGGAGTTTGTCTTCGCATGCTTCACCTCCTCGGCCCCTTTCACGACCAAGCACTCTCCCTCCGTGAGAGCAAGGGATCAATGACTTTTACGGAAGCCCTGCCTCTGCGATACCATCGCGTTGCCATGCCCATGGCCCTACTATCCGTCGCCTCACATCTGCATCCCTTCTTTTCACAATCAGTAGATATGTCTCTGTGGCACTCCTCTGAGTCCACCTCCATTCTAACTGATGCTTGATTTTGGGTAGCTAAGTCCCTCTAGACTCGTCGTCGCTTCCTCGCTCCTTTCGACCCCATGCTTTAACACCTCTGTGTTCTGCAAGCAGCTCCCTTTGGTCGATAGAAAGATAGACTGCAACTCCCATGCATGGCCTCTGCTATCGCATTATAGGGTTTGCACCGATTATGTTCTCCTTAGCTTCCTTGGTAGCAACGTTCGCTTACTCAACCTTGTCCTCTAACTTGCTGGGCTCCCTTAAGCGAATATGGGCTCTGGAGCAATCCAACTCTCCAGCTGCTTCGATCATACCTCTGCATGATCAAGTCCCTCTCATGGGACTCACTAGTACTTGCATTCGAACATTTCCCCTAGTGGAACACAGCCCCCATATGCTGATGACCAAGGCTTTCCTCCGATGTAAAATTCGATGCACGCACGGAAGACCCGCCTCTGCGGTACCATGGCCTTCACTCATTGAATCCATAGCCCTTCTCGTCGTCGTGTTGTTCACCGAAGTGGAGATTCCAATAGCTCCCAATCATACTTCCGTATGATCTAGTCCCTCACGGGACGCATTCATGTGTATCGTATTGCCACGAACTGTTCCACCACGATCAGCTGCACCATGTTGCCTCATAGTGACATCTCCATTGCATTATAATCCTTGTGAGATGAACTCGAATTGTGATCCCTTCATGTGTGGCCTTTGCCAATACATCGCAGGGTCTCTTCCACCTTCGATTTTGTTCGTTCCTTTGGCAATCGATCTTCATCCACTCACTTTTGGGTCACACCTAGATAAAGCATCGCTCTAGGACAGTCTGTCGCCTAGTAGCTCAAAGTCCACCGACTTCGCTGAAAATGGTGCACCATTATCTGAATCCTAGGCTTTTGCCCCTACCAGCACAATCTCCGCTGCACACCACTTCCTGCCTAGCAACTTGACTGGTAACATTGTGGCATATTCTTCAAGAGTATCTGCCTCCGCGTCCTCTTGCCCCATGCCAAGGCCTTCTGAACCCAACTTCACCTTCGCAAGTTGAGTCGCCTTAGTTCCTCCGTCAAATGCTTCTCCGAGATAAGGTGCATGTACCCAGAAGCTCCATTCGTCTTTGGCACCATGCAAGATGAGTCCGCTTCATCAGAATGAAGGACCCATAGAACAACATGATCCTGCTCTTGCATTTGCAAGAGTTCATGTCCTTGACCTCTGTCCAAGGAAAGCACTATGCCTCTACTCCATGTTCCATCTTATATGCTGGCTCCCTTCATAGGGCTTGGGTACCTCGCCAAATTATACCCAAGTTGCTGCGCTCCTCGTTTTTACATTGAGTTGATAGTGGCCCTCGCGCCTACCATTCCACGGGTCAGCCCTCTCTTGAGTCTGATCTCCATATCGACTCCAAGCGTGCCTTCATTTATGTTGCTTTGGGTCGCTCCCCCACTTTATCTCACAATGCATCCACCAATGCATTCTCTCAAGCGAGATCATGCGACGACTCCTCGCCGCTTGCTCGGTCCATTGAGCTTTGTGGAGTTGTTGTTTGTTGAGGTACTCCTCCTCATCATGTACGGTCTGTCCCGCTTGATTCTCCCTCTGGAGAGCCGGGACTTATCCCTCCTGGATAACTGTCCCATTGGAGCAATATCTCTCTTCGTTTCGGACACCACCATCCCTTTGGACTACTCTGATTTGCTGAATAAACTGCACATTGTTCTACCTCCTGCAAACGCTCTTGCTAGATTGCGACTCCATGTCAATACAACCCCCGCTACACCATTCAAGGCCTAGCAACATGCGGAACTCGTTACACACTTCAGTCTCCTACGGGCGTATCCTTCACATTCCGAAGAGAAAGTTTCAATGCTCCATGGCGCCGAGTTTCGGTCGCCTTGGGATGGCCGCGAACATTCCATCGTCTGCATACAAGCTCATGTATGAGTACCGAATTCTTTGAGTTGGCAATTCCCCTCACCTCTGTGAGCTTTGCATAACTCTTTCAGTTGCTAAGCAACTCATTCCACCTTGCATGGTCTCATCCTTTATCAAGCGTCTCGCTTGCCTTAAGCATCATCAAGTATAATTGTCAACGTTGAGCCGTAGCTCGAACTCAGCCATCCCACCCTTTGTGCACTCCACATTCTTCCAAGCTTGCCTGTTCTCGTGGTGCCTCTTGCGCGAAGGGTTGGTCATTCCTCTGAATGCCAATCTTAGATGCTTGCTCCTCCGAGCGACTCTTTTCCCTACATCTCCATATTCGTTTTCCCTCAAACAGTCGCGCGTGTGATGACTGCCCTCAACGCAGCCCCACTAGGTCCCCCACGTTTGCATGCTAAGTGTTTATATGAGTGCTTGTCCCGCTCTGATATCATCTCTCATAGACTTAGCTGGTTTTGCCTAAGTCGTGCAGCACCCTTGCGTGTCCGTTCACAAAGGTCAGCCTCCCCGAAGCCTCCTATGGTCCCTTAGGACCCACAAAAGAGAGAACGAATTAGAGAAAATGCCTCATTCAGGATCCACAAGCAAACATTTCCGGAAACACTTCATAGACAATGCAAATTACAAACAGACTTTACAAGCTCTGAACAATTGCACAACAAAGGGTCAAAATGGTCCATTACAAACCGAAAATCTCTCACAAGTGTATAAATGACACAACCTTTATTTACAAGCCTAAAGCGGCCACCAACTTAACTAAAATGCGACTATTAAGCCTTCAACCGTCCCTCTACGTGTTGTACAAAGCATGAACATACCAAAAGACACGGACATACATAAGCATTACATCAAACATCCTGTTTAGAAGTTTGTTCGTGACAGTTCGTAAGGTATTTTTAAAATATTAAAAAAAATAAAATGAGGTTATAAATAATAAAAATAGGTTGCTAATAAAAATATCCTTGGAGAAATAGTTGTTTTGATAAGAGGAATTTCTTCCTGAATTAACGGATTTAATATTCACTGTCGGTATACGTTTGAATTGGTATAGAGTTTCTTGTCCTTGTAAAAGAGAAAAAAGAATATAAAAAGAAAGGCCTTTCTACATCATTTACAGTACATTCATGCATCGATTTCAATTTTAACTACTAACCGAACCACTACAGTATGTACTTTATTGCTTAGGCCAATTGATCTCAAGTCTCAACAATTCCTACGACTTCGTCTCTCATGGTGCGATCGGATGGAAGGCGATGGTGGAGTGGTTGACGATCTGTAAGCTGAACTGCCCTCCCTTCTCTGTCACGTCGATCTTGTCCACCCCCGGCGGCGGCACCATCTCGAAGTCCTTCACCAGCTTCCCGACGATGAGCGAGAGCAGCGGCAGCGCCACTATGATCCCGGGGCAGCTTCGCCGGCCGACGCCGAAGGGGAGGAACCTGAAGTCCACCTTGCCGCCCACCAGTGCCTCCACCTCCTTTTCCTCGTCCAAGAACCTCTCCGGCCGGAACTCCTCGGGCTTGTGCCACCATTCCGGGTTGTTCCCCAGCCACCACGCGTTCACTATCACCTTGGTTCTCTTGGGGATGTCGTATCCCCCGAGCTTGGCTTCCTCGAGGTTCATGTGGGGGACGAGGAGGGGTATGGGCGAGTGCAGCCGGAGTGTCTCCTTGGCGACTGCTTGCAGGTACGGTAGTCTCTGTAGGTTGGTTTCCATCAAGGGTTCATCTCCGAGCACATCCCACAGCTCCTTTCTGAGCCTTTGCTGGACGTTGGGATGGTTCACCAGTTCTGCGATCGCCCACTCCATCGACCACAAGGTCGTCTCTATGGCTGTAGCATGCGCAACATTAGCCTCTCGTTATGCCTATCAAGTCTCGATGCAAATGATTGCAGAGTCATCGTTTACCCGCAACGTTGATGTTCTCCACGATGTAGATCACGTTGTCTGAGGTGATTTCTCCGTTCATCTCGGCCTCCAGTATGTAGTCCATGGCGCACCTCAGCCTTTTCCCGTCTCTTGCGGCCATCAGTATTCTGTAGGCGGATGAGACCCGCGGGAATTAGACATTGGTGTGCGATGGTGATCCAAGAAAATGATGTGTAGCTATGTCTACCTTCGTTTCTCTACGTAGTTGTCATTGTAGAAGGCGAGCCTTCGTCTCTGTAAGTCCCTGCACTTGTTCAAGTAGCCTCTCAGGAAGGGCCGCAGGATGGGGATGAAGTCGCCGTAGTTGTACTCGAAGCTCTGAGCCAAGCGGCTCCTCTCGGAGTTGAACCACGTCGCCTGCTGGAACAGTGGGTCGGACATCGACTCGAACCGGGCGTCGAACATCATCCGATACATGACGTTGTAGAGCATCAGCTGCAGGCGGCGGCGGACGACCACCCCCTCCGTTTGTGCCACTCGGTCCCCCCGGAGGTCGCGCACCACCATGTCCATCTCCTCCTCCCACATCTCCCGGTACTGCTGCACCACCTTGTTGGTGAAGAAGGGGAGCGTCATGACCCGACGCATCTTGCGCCAGTGGTCGCCGTACTCCGTGAACACCATGTCCTTGCCGTTGTCGGTGAAGATGTCCCACACCACGTTGCGCGGCCGGGAGCCGAACTCGACCCCCTGAGTGTGGAGCACCTCGGCTGCTAGCTTCGGGTCGGACACCACCACCAGGTTGCGCACGCCCAGCCGCAGCAGGAATACATTTCCGTACTTCTTGGCCATGTTCACCAGGTTCCGGTGGTTGAGGTCGTTGCCGACCTGGAGCCAGTTGCCGAAGATGGGGAAAGAGACGGGGCCAGGAGGGGTGTTAGAGCCGGGCACAGAGACCAACACGAACGGCAGCAGGAGGAGGAGAAGAGGAAAGGAGAGGAAGAAGGGCGACAGGTCGGGGAAGAAGGACTTGGCTGCATAAGCAGAGGCGACTGCCACAAGGGTGACGATGCCCAACAACTTCGCCATGACGATGCCTGTTGTCTTCCTCATTGTGTTGCCAATGCTTCTATATAAGCGTTTTGGTGAATGAACAAAAAATATAGTTAGGAGAATGATTAGAGGCGAATTCCCGAAAACCCCTCATTTTAGACTTTTTCTTAGTTTCCAAAGATTATTCTCTATTTATCATACTCTCTGAAACATCTCACCACAAGACAATCAGAGAATCGATCCTATCTTGTCAGATTATGAGACAAATAGGTGTAAATTTTAGGAAATATGAAAAAGAGATTCGTCCTAATAATGTTCAGCAGGTGAGGGTTTTCTTGATAATTCACCTAATGATCATCATTAATTGAATCTTACTAAAAGTACATAGGTACATGCACTCGATCTAAATAATATGCTTCCATCGTTCACAGCATATAAAATGTATTTACAACATGCCAAGTCTTAATCATGTAATCCTTCCTAATGTGACATTTATCTTTATCGACCTAAAGAGATCATTCTTTCAATTTGCCAAATTGTGATGAATATAATATCATTTTCACTGCTGGTTTCTGAATACAGACGCAGCTTGCTGTGGTTGCAATGTGCCAAAGTTCGTACTGAACGATTAAGTTCTTTGAACTTGTGGTAAAGACTGAACAGTACAAGACGTTTGTGAACTAAGTCTTCAGCATTATCTCGTGTTAATGATCGGGTTTGTGATGCAACGATCAGCCCTACTCAATCCTAAATCGACATGAATCATAGTTGAATCGATCCAATTTAGAATCGAACTCATGTAGAACCTAATTCAACCTATCTTAAATCATTTTAAATTCATCTAATTTGAACTTGTATAAGTCAAATTTATATCTGTTATGAAAGATTCTAAGTTGTCATATCTACTTTCAAATTCGTGTCAGAAGGTTAGTAATAATTTCAAACCTATGATGTTTAAGTTAGTAATAATTCGAAGATCATCAAAGTAATTATATTCAATCAAGTAAGAATGCATTTGGAAAGTATTTTTATAATATAAAAAATAATCATTAATGTTATGGTAATTATTAGGAATGTTTAATCATGAAATCATATATCAGATAGTACATAGTAACATTTTGTCAAGTCTACTTTGTTGTTACAACTATATAATCGACTCGATAATGCTAAGTTGATGTCCTCGTCGATACCCTCTTACGTTTGTCTTGATGTGTTAGTTAAGTAAAAATAGATTGTCGATCAAATGTTAGCGAGTGAAAACAATATGTTACCCAAATAAGAATAATGCATCAATAACATGTCATATCTTTTTTGCTAGGTCAAATAAGTTTGAACCAATCAAGATCCATCGGAGATCTCCTTGACTTGATCCAATGAAGCCGGTTTGGTTGATCTCCAAAGCTCAGACCGGGCCAAAGGGTGTAAGTACATGGGGCGCATTGTAACAGGGCTTAAAAGGCTCGGGTCAGCCATTGACCAAGTCACAAGACCACCTTGAGTCATGTGCGCTGCACGTTCCTCGTTGTGTGAAGGGCTGGCTGCAATATGTCTGACCAGGCTCAGCCCACGTGCAAGGCGCTCGACCGTTGGCCCACATGGGCCGCATGTTCCATGCACGTGGTTGTTGGCAAACCTGAGTCCTGGGCTACTATTGGGCCTCTCTTCGGACAACAAATCAGGTTTTGTGGGCTCGCGTTAACTCGCGAAGGGCCGCACTTACTCTATATTTGAGCCTAGCCGAGGGCTCCGTCGCACGTGGGAGTCATTGGGCCATTGAGGCAAGCCGGAGGTTCTACGTCATGCGAGGCTGAGTTGCAGGTATAGATCGGTTCTAGGAATATATCACATGATACTAAAAAAAATTAAAATAATAATTTTCATTCTCCACATCTAAAGATATTAATTTCTAACTTGTATGAAAGCTTTGTTATCCTCTTTTTAGTTTCGTCCTTCCCTCTAGCTTTATTATCCTCTTGGATAACCTATGCAATAATAGTGTCAATGGCGATCCTACTATCCTATTTATCTTGATTCGTTATCCTCTCGAACGGCTTACCCAATGGTGGCATCAATGGCGATCCTTATCTTCTACACTGTCTCATTTCTTCTGCTTTGTTATCCTCCCCTTCGACTTCACTATTATTTCGGATAGTCTACCCAATCGCAACATTGATAAGGATCCTCATCTTCTGCATTGTCCCATTTCTCTTGCTTTGCTATCCAACCTAAAGTCTCTGGCTTCGCAAAAGGATGGGTGAGGATCAAAATTACTTTTTATCCCTTTTTTTTAGCATTATTTCTGTACGCTACAACACGTGTGGTATCTTTTATCAGTAGAGTCGACGACGTAAGGAAAAATAAAATTAAATATTTTACTTATATAAATATAAGAATATTAATATAATTTTTTAAAATAAAAGAACCGAGATATTAGACATAACTAACTACATAGAATAATATATAATTACCTCGCTCCATCGGCTAGGCTCTATGCTGGGCGTCAATTGGCTAGATCTGACCAAGTCCCATCGACGGTCTAATCTAGTCTCAATCGAATTTGATTAATTCAGATTTAAAAAAAAAAGAAACTTTAAAATATTATAATAACATAGATTAATAATACTATTTCTTGTTCCGGGAAGATAAGCACATTTATGCATCAAATTCACTTCAACTGGTAGCCCGGCAAATCCAATTACAAAGCAAGAGTTGTTGTCGGAAACAACTTTGAAAGCCGTGGCCTCGGGGCCGACGCGACTCGGTTCGGGTCCGGACGTCGGGGATCTCATCGGGGCGTACCTCGAGCCCGCGAGGTCGGTCCGGTGTGATGGTCCAATCGGGACGGGGTCACTGTCACCTCCGGGCAGGGGCTCATCGTCCGAGACCCTCGGCTTCGCACCTGCACAAAGGTCAGGTCGGGATGCTCGACCCAACCCCTCCGACGATCAAGTTAGCAGAAGATGTGGAGGGGGTTTCAAAAGAAGAAGAAGTGTTTGTATGTGTGACCCCCCCCCCCTTCTCTGATGAACGAGAGGGTATTTATAGGGAAGCTTATTGCTGTTTAATGTGCCCGCCTGCAGGAGGCAGGCTGATAGCGTCTGACATGGGTGCTGGCGTGGCGTGAAGAACAGCGCCTGAGCAGGTGTTAATGCGCCTCGATCGGTGTTCCGGTTCGGTTGACCGAGTGCAGTCGCGTCGATTGAGGCATGAGACGTCGGCTGACGTCAGCCGAGTCTTATCATAATTACTATCCTCATCATATTCCCCCCCGGAAAGAAGCTATGCGTCGGACGTTGTAACGGAAGTTCGAGGCATGGCTTAAGCTTTTAGACAGGCTGGCCGCGAAGGCATGGTCTCGGGGAAAATGACGCCGAGGAGCACGACGCAAGCGGGCTGGCCGCGCAGGTGTGTCTCGGGAACATGGAGTCGAGGAGCACGACGCAAGCGGGCTGGCTATGCAGGTGTGTCTCGGGAGGCATGGGGCCGAGGAGCACGACACTGGCTGGCTGGCCGCGCAGGTGTGTCTCGGGAGGCATGGGGCCGAGGAGCACGACGCAGGCGGGCAGGCCGCACAAGTGTGTCTCGGGGAGCATGGGGCCGAGGAGCACGACGCAGGCCGCGCAAGTGTGGTCTCGGGCATCATGCGGCCGAGGAGCATAACGCAGGCGGGCAGACCGCGTAGGTGTGGTCTCGAGTGTCATGCGACCGAGGAGCACGACGCAGGCGGGCAGACCGCGCAGGTGTGGTCTCGAGCGTCATGCGGCCGAGTAGCACGACGCAGGCGGACTAGCCGCGCAGGCGTGGTCTCGAGCGTCATGCGACCGAGTGATGAGGTTCGGACGGGAAGGTCGCCCTGAGGGGGGCTCGACAGTCTACGGTTGAGGCAAGTGGCTCGGGCTGAGGGAGACAACTCAGGCGGGCAGGCCGCACTGAGGTGGACTCGGGTAGTCCATGGCCGAGGGAAGTGGCTAGGACCGAGGGACACAACTCAGGCGGGCAGGCCGTGCTGAGGTAGACTCAAGTAGTCATGGCCGAGCCGTGTAGAGTCAGAGGGGTTTAAGCTGGGGCCAACCGCGAGCCGAGAGGTGGTCAAGTAGATACTGAACCTTCGCTCAGAAGAGACTGAGGCGGAGCTTAGATTTCTTTTCATGAGGACTACATCGGGTAGCCACCACAGGTGCTTGGCCTCTCTTATGGAGCCCGTGGTCGGAGGTCGTCCCTTCTCCTCACGGTCGACCAGGCCTCGGCTGCGATGTACCGGTTAGCCCGTTGGAGCATCTCTGGCACCGTAGTGGGAGGTCGCTCCGCGAGGGACCAGAGGAATCTGGAAGGTCGCAGGCCTATTACAAACACCTGCACTAACAGAGAGGGGTGAGTGTCTGGCAAGCCCCGGATTTGCGTGGCAAAGGGATCCACAAAGTGTGAGAGGGGCTCATCCTCCCTTTGTTTGAGTCTGAGGAGCAGTGCCGCGGAGGGCTTTGGCCGTGCATAGGCTACGAAGTGGAGCTCAAAGTCATTGGCGAGCTGGCCGAAGGAAGCGATCGTTCCGATCTCTAAGCCACCATACCACGCGTGGGTTGGCCCTCTCAGAGTGGTAGGAAACGCTCTGCACATCAGGGCATCAGAGGTTCCGTATAGCGCCATTTGGGCGCGAAAAGCAACTACATGGTCCGCTGGGTCAGTGGAGCCATGGTAAGCATCCAGAGGGGGGAGCTGGAAGTCCGGGGGGACTGTCAGGTCCCATATCTCGGGTGAGAAGGGAGACCCTTGGTGTGCGTTCTCCCCGGGCTCTCCCTTGGACCTGCAAACCTCTTCCTGCACCTTGTCGAGTCGCTGGCTGACGAAGCGCAACTGGGCTCGTAGGGAGTCCGAAGAGAGCACCTCGGGTTCCGGGCGGCCGCTCGGGTTTGTCTTCACTGGATCCCCTAGCGAGGCCGGTCGGACCCGAGGCGAAGTGGGGGGTTTCGGTGGTGTCAAGTGGGCCCGAACGGGCGCCTTGCGTTGTCGCAGTGGTTCGATCGCGGGCGGGTGCGCCGGATGAGAAACGAGCGGGATAATGGTTTGCACCATTTCCATCAGAGCTCGGACTTGACGGGCGAGGTCCTGAAAGGCCTCGGGTGACACGGGCGTTGAGTCAGCTAAGGCGCCATCGGGCGGCGATAAGCCCGGGTCATTGAATATTCGCCAATATCGTTCGGAGGTCGTGGCGGGGTGTTCGTCACGATAGTCTCCGTGCGGGGGATGTTCCCCCGAGGCTTCGATCGGGTGTGACCTCTCAGCCGTGGGCTCATCTGAGCCGCTCGGGTGATCACCCGACATTCCGGGCCCTTCCTCTAGCGCCAGTATGTTGTGGGAAACAACTTTGAGAGCCGTGGCCTCGGGGCCGATGCGGCTCGGTTCGGGTCCGAATGTCGGGGATCTCATCGAGGCGTGCCTCGAGCCCGCGGGGTCAGTCCGGTGCGATGGTCCAATCGGGACATGGTCGCCGTCTCCTCCGGGCAGGGGCTCGTCGTCCGGGACCCTCGGCTTCGCACCTGCACAAAGGTCGAGTCGGGAGGCTCGACCCGACCCCTCCGACGATCAAGTTAGCAGAAGATGTGGAGGGGGTTTCAGAAGAAGAAGTGTTTGTATGTGTGACCCCCCCCTTCTTTAATGAAGGGGAGGATATTTATAGGGAAGCTTACTACTGTTTAATGTGCCCGCCTGCAGGAGGCAAGCTGATAGCGTCTAACATGGGCGCCTGAGCAGACGTTAATGCGCCTCGACCGGTGTTTCGATTCGGTTGACCGAGTGCAGTCACGCCGATCGAGGCGTGAGGCGTCGGCTGACGTCAACCGAGTCTTATCATAATTACTATCCTCATCAAGAGTTTACATAAAGAAACACACAAACACAAGAATACAATCCTTATTACAGTGTGTAATTACTAATAAACACCGTTTGATCTCATCATTTCATACTACTTCATCTCCCTCTCATGGTGCGATCGGATGGAAGGCGATGGTGGAGTGGTTGGCGATCTGTAAGCTGAACTGGCCTCCCTTCTCTGTCACGTCGATCTTGTCCACCCCCGGCGGCGGCACCATCTCGAAGTCCTTGACCAGCTTCCCGACGATGAGCGAGAGCAGCGGCAATGCCAGTATGATCCCGGGGCAGCTTCGCCGGCCGACGCCGAAGGGGAGGAATCTGAAGTCCACCTTGCCGCCCACCAGTGCTTCCACCTCCTTCTCCTCGTCCAAGAACCTCTCCGGCCGGAACTCCTCGGGCTTGTGCCACCATTCCGGGTTGTTCCCCAGCCACCACGCGTTCACTATCACCTTGGTTCTCTTGGGGATGTCGTATCCCCCGAGTTTGGCTTCCTCGAGGTTCATGTGGGGGACGAGGAGGGGTATGGGCGAGTGCAGCCGGAGTGTCTCCTTGGCGACTGCTTGCAGGTACGGTAGTCTCTGTAGGTTGGTTTCCGTCAAGGGTTCATCTCCGAGCACATCCCACAGCTCCTTTCTGAGCCTTTGCTGGGCGTTGGGATGGTTCACCAGTTCTGCGATCGCCCACTCCATCGACCACAAGGTCGTCTCTATGGCTGTAGCATTCGCAACATTAGCCTCTCGTTAAGCCTGTCAAGTCTCGATGCAAATGATTACAGAGTCATCGTTTACCTGCAACGTTGATGTTCTCCACGATGTAGATCACGTTGTCTGAAGTGATTTCTCCGTTCATCTCGGCCTCCAGTATGTAGTCCATGGCGCACCTCAGCTTTTTCCCGTCTCTTGCGGCCATCAGTTTTCTGTAGGCGGATGAGAACCGCGGGAATTAGACATTGGTGTGCGGTGGTGATCCGAGAAAATGATGTGTAGCTGTGTCTACCTTCGTTTCTCTACGTAGTTGTCGTTGAAGAAGGCCAGCCTCCTGCTCTGCAGGTCCCTGCACTTGTTCAAGTAGCCTTTCAGGAAGGGCCTCAGGATGGGGATGAAGTCGCCGTAGTTGTACTCGAAGCTCTGCGCCAGGCGGCTCCTCTCGGAGTTGAACCGTGTCGCCTGCTGGAACAGAGGGTCGGACATCGACTCGAACCGGGCGTCGAACATCATCCGATACATGATGTTGTAGAGCATCAGCTGCATGCGGCGGCGGACGACGACCCCCTCCGTCTGCGCCACCCGGTCCCCCCGGAGGTCGCGCACCACCATGTCCATCTCCTCCTCCCACATCTCCCGGTACTGCTGCACCACCTTGTTGGTGAAGAAGGGCAGCGTCATGATCCGGCGCATCTTGCGCCAGTGGTCGCCGTACTCCGTGAACACCATGTCCTTGCCGTTGTCGGTGAAGATGTCCCACACCACGTTGCGCGGCCGGGAGCCGAACTCGACCCCCTGAGTGTGGAGCACCTCGGTGGCTAGCTTCGGGTCCGACACCACCACCAGGTTGCGCGCGCCCAGCCGCAGCAGGAAGACGTTTCCGTACTTCTTGGCCATGTCCACCAGGTTCCGGTGGTTGAGGTCGTTGCCGACCTGGAGCCAGTTGCCGAAGATGGGGAAGGAGACGGGACCAGGAGGGGTGTCAGACCCGGACCCAGAGAACAACGCGAATGGCAGCAGGAGGAGGAGAGGAAGGGAGAGGAAGAAGGGCGAAAGGTCGGGGAAGAAGGACTTGGCAGCATAAGCAGAGGCAACTGCCACAAGGGTGATGACGGCTAACTTCGCCATGGCTTCCTTCCTGTGTTGCCAATGCTTGTTGAGACACAGTGAAGGGAGAAGGAGAAGAGGACGTGATTTTATATAAGCGTTTAGGCGAGAGTGGAGCAGAAGAAATCTTCGATGGTTTTGTAGGGTAATCGATGGGCAGCGGAGGGAAACAAGGTAGGAGAAGAATGGCTTTAGGAAGTCAGAGGACTCGGCTGAGTTGGTAGAGCAGATGTTGGTGGCACTTCTTTGACTTCCCTTCAGTTTACTGATGCAAGAAGAAGATTTCTATTGTTATGGGGGAAGTACTATGTTTCTAGGTGATCGACCAATAGAAACCAAAAGTACAAGCTTTTGAACAGTAAAAGAAAGAAAGAGTTCTCCTTGCAAACACTTGAAGGAGAGTGAAGAAGAGAGAGTTGGTTGAAGGACAACCCTAATTTTCCAAGTTGCATTTCACCGAAGAGCTGATTAGGTTGACACAAAGGGATTGTTTGACCGAGTGAGGTTTAAGACAGAGAGAGCAATCGAGCGCATGGTTGGGATGACAAATGCATGGTATGGTATCGTTCTCATGTCACCTTCGTTTCTGCTGGCGTCCATGGTTTTGCCTCGTGGTTTGGGCAGTATAATATTATGGAACTGTGTCAAGTGGCTGACATTTTTTGTGGGTTTGGAACATGGATGATGATGATGATGATGATGGAATTTTGATTGTGTAGGTGAGGCAGGAACTTTGGTTGGTGAGATTGAGATCAAGAAGATAGCGTATGGGTCATGATACTTATGTTATATATATATATATATATATATATATATATATATATATATAAAATTAAAATTTTATAATTCCACGTTGAGGAGTATGGAACCAAGAACTCCTTTACCTTTAGTGCACAAAGTTTACATGTTTCGAAATGATAAACTCGTACGAATACACCTACGGATCGCATCAATGATAAATCGATCAAATAATCCCTTATTATATTAGAAGAGCTTATCATATATGATCACTAACAAATATATTAGAAGAGCAAGAGGAAATGCGAAATAGCTTCAAGATGCGAAAATGTTACTCCGAATCTCAAAGCAGAATCAACGGAAAGAAAGAAACTATCCGACCCATGATGAGCTCATCATGAAGCCAGAATGCAGCAGCTCGTGAAGCCCCCACGGCCGCGTGGCTCAGAAGACGCTGCCTTCCCGTCGTCGAAGTAGACCCTCTTTCCTGCGAGGCTCCCTCCCAAGTGCCATATCACGCACGTGTAGCTCTCCGACAGCTCTTCCTCCTCCGTGGGGTCCGACCTACTCGCCTCGGCGGCGACCCTGGCCGAGCCGATGGAGATCGGCTCGGAACGGGCCGGCGAGACGCGGGAGACGGGGCCGCACATTGCCGCCACGATCCCAAGGCCGACGATGCCGCCGCTGTCGAAGCTCCTCGGCGACCTCGCCGTTGGTGTGCGGGCCGCCGAGTCGTCGGCGAACAGCTCGGAAAGCCCCCCGTAGAAACCGCCGTTGGCGGTTCGCTTCCGCTTGGGGAACTTCCCCAGCTGGTTTCCCCCTCCCCACATCAATCACTTCTAGTGCTAAAGCTTACGACTCTATAACACAACTCCATCTAATACCAACAGCAAATAAAAGAAAGAACAAGAGGAAGGCTTCTCCAGTGGTGTCCTTTATATTGCTATCTTATGATGGAGACTTTTGGGATTGGCGTCCGGAGAGAATAAAATCAGCAGAGAAAATTGAGTATTTAAGCCAAGGAAAGTAGTACAAACATTGTTATATTAATGTCATCTTGCAGTATTAAATGCGATAAAGATCAGAACTAGACTCCTATTGTTTGGCTTGTAGATTCATATACATGTGGTATTAACAGGTAATCTGTCATTTGATACTTCAACTTGTACTAAATTATGGATGTCCCTATCCTTCCCTGACTACTCAATTGCAGTATCAAGTTGATTGTGTTCTGTATCACATGCAGTTGTACGCAGTTTAGGAAGTTCTAAAAGCTTGTGCTTATACTTTATATGAATTGTGCTGGAAGCAACAAGATAAGTAGCATAAAATAATACCTGGCAATGAGCAAGAAGATAATGAAAACCACTAGTTTGAGGTTTTAGTATTACCTTTAATCTTTCTTGGTGTCTCGCCATCATCTTTTGAGAGCTTTGTGGTATCGGCTTCTTAGTGTTCTGCTTGCTGATGAGTTTGCAGCTCTGATGTAAAAAAGGTTCTCCTAATTTCTGGACCTCAAAAGCTCAGATGGATAGATGAGTGGAAACTACGAAGAGCATCTATCTTGAACAAAATGGTACATCCAAGCCAGAATATGAAAGAACAATAGGAAAAATGCATGAGTTTGGGATCTAAGGCATTAACTAGATGCAGATACAGAATGTAGAATCATTGCTTGGTAACAGACTTTTAACAGTTAAAAGTGCATGATAAACAAATATCAGATTCTTGAATTTTAGAAAAACATTGTAAAATGCTAGCTTATGCATCAGATATTTACTAAAATTAATCTTTAGCAACTACATCTAGAAACTTATCAAACATCTAGAAACTTATCAAACAAGTAGTATATACCTGAATGAACCCAAACAAAACTTTTTCTGGAGAAACTTATCTATGCTTGCACCTGAAGTGCCAGAATGATGGCATGTAAACTGCATTTGTCATCTATTGGCTTGATTGGATGAGACATCTTTCGAGTGCGTTAATGGAAATCAAAGTCATGCAAGCATATAAGCTGAAATCCACTGCAATGTAGAAAAATGTAGTGGGTGCAGATCAGGTTCAACAGCATCTACAAAACAGGCATTAAAAGTAGCCCAACAACAACTGAGTTCACAAGGATCTTGTACTATTCAGCCTTGACCATTAGTTAAAAGAGGTTACCATTCATTATAAACATAGGCAGCACAATGACGAGAAGAGCATTCTGGCAACCATTGAAAGCTGTACCTGTATACATAAACCAGTCATTATCATTTGCTACAAAGAAAATAAAACTACTGTTCAGCCTAGACCACAAGTTGAAAGAAGTTACCCTTCATTTAGATTTTGGCAGCGCGACAAAGATCACTCAGGCAACCATAGGAAGCTGTACATCTATACAGAAACCAGTCACTAACATTTGCTGTGAAAGAAAATTTGCCTACTGTTCTGCATTGACCATCATTTCAAAGAAGTTAACCTTTCATCATAAATTTTGGCAGCACAAGGGAGAAGAGCCTCTGGGCAACCATACGAAGCTGTACGTGTATACAGAAAGCAGTCACCAACATTTGCGGTAAAAGAAATTAAAGTGATTGTAATTGTAACAAATACTGTTTGTTCCCTTGATGAATACAATACAGCAATTTACAGACACACTTGTGCTGAAGAATGTGAACTTGCTCTAAGGAAATTACATGCTAAGCCCCAATAACTAATAGGAACAGATTGTACAAACACTTATGCTGGGTAATAATACCACCCATAATGTAATTAATCATTTCAGCTAACAATCAATGAATTAATCATCTCAATTAATAATGTAAAAGAGGTTGAGATTGTTGGCCATGCTGACCAAATTGACAGGTAAATTATCCTAATCTGAGGCTTGCCGTCCTAGTCTGCCTCCTGTGATGTTCTTGAAATCACATTGGTCAACCGCTGTGCATGAGATCCCACCTAAGCACCCCCTTTTATGAAACCAATCAATGTTGTCTCATAAGTTCAAATTTGGGAAGGGTACAAGAAAAGATGGTGTTGTGCACTTGCTGATTCTGCAAGATCATGTGTTGGCACTTCGCATCACAACAAGGTTGGGCACTTTGCATCAAGAAATTCCTTCAGCATCCGAGCTGCCTTCTGACCTCCCATGAGTTCTGTTAGCCTCTCAATGGGAAGAAGAGCAAGTTCGGCCAAGTTTTTACATCCATCCATCAGTGCTCTGTAATTTGCATCTGTCACTCCAGGGAGACGCCTCAAGAACTCTACTGCAGAGGTATTATAATTTTCAGCCCTGAGACGGCAACAGATTCATTAAATTTTAGACTATCATATAACATGTCGAAACCCAATGTAATATTCTCAGACAATTGCCAAGAAAACCAATACTGAAAGCAAAAGAACTGGTCCAAAATCTATGCACATCATATAACATAAAAAGCACAGCCCAGGGCACAAAGCTTCTGCCAATGAAAGTTTGGAAAGGATCAACATACACATCGTTATCCCTGCAAGCAGAGAGTGTTTATATGACATGTCTAGAACTCTCTAAACATAACTCCCAATTGTCTAAGGATTCTCTTGATTCTGTCTATAATCAAAATGGAACTCAAAGGTATGAATACAAATAAAAAGACATACCACAATTTTGACCAAAAATTTGGATGAAAGTATATCCACAAATATTAGAAACTAGAAAATCAAACAGAAAGACCATCATCTAGGATCAGTTAAGTCAAACCCTCATAGGGAGTGAGTGGTTTGAGGTTCAAATGCTCCATAACACAAATACACATTAAATACAGTCATAATACAGCGACGTACAGTCATATATACAGCGACATGAACCTTTTTCCTTTTTTACTCAAAAAGAAAGCTATTATTGCTTAAATTAGACGAGTACAAAAGTCACCCCTAGCATCAGAGTGAATCAAGGATAGAAGATGAGAGGGTCATTCCCCTCTCCAAAAAAAGAAGCCTTAGTTGTTCTAGCATGGTTGGGCAGCCAATTGGCCAAATCACAGCAACATAAACCTATATTGCTATATATGCAATCTTTATAAACACATTATCACATATGTGGTTTACATTTCCACCTTATTGCTACGATTCTGTAATCATACTATTAGTACTGTTAAACATGGTCCATGACATTAAAACTTTAATCACATACGTTTATCCATTTCTTGTAACTTATCACCTAAACACCTTAAATGAATATACATACGACACCATAAGTCCTGGATTTGAACATATATTTATTATTTATCAATCATATATTATTTTGAATATTATTATGCAAAAAGGCATGTGCATCCACTTATGTGGGTACAATTTATGCTAAATGACCGTCCATATACCACAGCCACTTGGTAAAACATTGCCTAGTTAAATATGTGGTTATTTGCTATGAATTTAGTAGTAAGATACTCATGTGTTTACCTTACATCGTTCTCCACAACACCGTCTTCTGATGGAACGCCTACTCTAATTGCCTTGCTCTCATCTGGTTCATCCTGATTTTGTTTGAGTGATGAAAATATTTCTGCTGTGGCATGCACATTGCGAGACCAGACAAGGCGCAGGCGAGGAAAATGAAGAACAAGCAACGAGAGCTTTGAAATTATGCTCGTTGGTGATACATCATCACCAATGTCACTTGCAGACTGTAAGAAGCCATGAGAAAGTTAGTGTCATCTACAAATTTATCTAACCAAACCTAGTGTCAGCCTCAAGAAAGAAAAACACAATTAAAATGAGTTTCTGGCCTGTAGTCAAACTACACCTTGTTCATGACATAAAATGATGGAGAAAACAACCTGAAGCCACTTGAGATGTTAGGGCACACTATTTGAAGTTTGCAATTTACTGATATTTGCAACAAATATTACCTCAGCCCAATACTTAACAAATTGATAGTGATCAAGAAACTCTGGTAGCCAAAATGGATGTCATAAATGATGCAGGTGCAAAATTCTTTAAAAGTCTCCAATGAGTTATCCACCAGAGCTTGGAGACTTACAAAAAATGTGGATAATAATTAGGGATCTTGATGGACCCCTAGAACCAGAAACGCAACACAAAATTTTAGGCTTGGATCTTCATTTCAATCCAAGAACCTTATGAGATTGGTGACCAGGATCTGTACTGTGCCAGTGTGTAGAAATCTGACACCAAACCCCAGTCCCACATGAAATGTCACACAGATACTCATTTTGGACACAGGCTTATCAAAAATTGGATGTGGATCCTAATGGATATAACCTAAAATCAGCTGAATAACATCCCATAACAATAATGAATGTGTAGTTTTAGCATAGTCTTATGTATATGAACCTTTGCAATAAATTGTAAAGTAGCTCAAATAGAGACAAGGTTTTATCAACATAGTACCAAAGAAAACAGAAAATGATAGAATGGCAGGCTAAGAAGCCGAAAGCATTGTTTGCCAATCAGTAGATTGGCAATCAGAAGATTGTTCAGCGTTTGGGAAACAGTTATCCAGAAGTTTAATGAAGTCGAGTTGGAAACATTAAGATAGATGAATTCCCTATCATAGAAGGAACAAAAATGATTAAATTTATGTTTTGTTCAACTCAATGGAAAATCTACATGATAGTTATTGGAACTAATGACTCTGTATAATCAACATGATAGTTATTGGAACTGGATCAGAAAGGCAGGCAGACTGGGAAAATCATGAACTGGACCCTTGGCTGCTCTAATCCCTTAATCGGATTGTTTGTGCTAAACAACCATACTGAACCAGTTGACCCAACCAAGTTTACTATCACTCATGAAAACTGAGCCAGATCAAATTGAAAAGTCCAACTTTTATCTGTTACTGTTGAGGGCATTTTAGTCATTTCTGAAATAGAAATGATAGTCCACTTTCTCAACTACCAAATGAGCTCATACAATGCTGATAGTCCTGATGAGACCCCTTAACAAGATGGCACTCCTCTTTTAATCACCAAATGACTCCTATCATGGTAATACAACAAATCACAAGCATCAAAGTCTATATAAGTAATGGGAAGCAACCCAATGAGCTTCATATATAAAAATATATATATATATATAAGTTAAACTGGCGGCACATCCAGTTGACCCACTAATTTAACCAATAACCTGACTGACCCGAGGTTTCTTGGATAAGACAGTTAAGAGGCATACATGATGATTAACAAGTGACCAAAGACCAACTATGAAATACCTGGAAAGAGAAGCTCTTATCCTGTGAAAACTCAATTAGAAGCACAGGCATTCTGTAGTAACGACTCATTGTTTCCACCTGATGATAGAGACGACCTGATGCAAAACTTTGAAACAGATCTGCTATGCTTTTTCTTTCAACACAAATCTGAGGTGAAAGAACGTAATCACCAACTTCCAGAGTAACAGGTATGACATGCATGCCTTTCAGGTGAAGAACATTAGGAAGGCTGCTCATGAACTCCCTCATATCCACTATAACCTGCAAAACAGTTCAAGTAGACAGCACAGTCAGTTCAACTTCATAAGAAAATACTTGGAATATCTTCCAAATGATTTAGAAAAGGAAGGATATAAAATTGCCTGCATTTTTTTTTCTTGTAGCTTTCTACCACCTGCTTTCCTTGTTAATGAGTTCTGCGCAATAACCGACTGTGGTTCGCAAGAAGTACTAGGTCCAATACATCGTCCATTCTGAAAGGAGAACACAAATATTTTACAAATATTAATGAAGGTGAACATGATGATACACTTTCAACTTTCAAGATTTACTAACTGAAAGCTTGCAGCAATCTGGAATCATGAGATAAAGAACCATACTTTATAAAGCAAAAGATTTCATGATAATTCTATAATTAGACTCTTTGGTTAACAATTTTCAAAAACGACATATGAAGACTCTACTTAACATAAAGGAAAACAATTCTACCATTGCATTTGACAATCATGAGCAACACAAATATTATAATATCTGGAAGTGAAAGACAAGTTATATCGAGTTGATGATATCCAGAAAAATGTTTTAAAGCTAAACATGATTTCTGTGATTCTGACCAATACAATGCCACTATCTTCAAATTTACTTATAAGCTCATCATTGAAACAGATTATTGCCTTTCTTACCAGTAGTAGAATTTAGAAAATATTCAATCTTGCCTATTAAAGATGCTTCTGCTGCCTTTTTGTTCCTTCAAAGGAAAAAAGTATAAAAAGTGCCAACTAACTGACCAACTTGGTCTACGGACTCATGCTCATCCTATCAATATCGGCCAGCAATATAGCATGACTATAGTCAAGAAGGCACAAGAATTTACTGGGAAAATTTGATAAAACAGCCAATATGAGGTTGATCTTCAAAAGATAGTGTGACGTTCCTCACCAAGATAATATTTATACAAGAGAGATTCTCCAAACAGCCAAAGGGGGCATGAGAATTCTTAAGCTCATGCAACCATGAGGGAACCCTCTGACTAAAAGTGAAAATTGTCATTACAAACACAAAAGTAGTTTAGAACAAAACTTTACAATATAATCAATTTGCATATATTATAACTTACAGTACACAGGGTCTGGTCACAAATTAAACAATAATGACAAGCTAGCCTCTGGAGAACTTGTAGTAACGAAGATCCTCAAAGGTTCTCAAATGCCCTACTGAACAGTCATTCATACTCTGTTAGCAGATAGTTTATGCACCAGATACTTTGATTCCATAAAAGAAAACTCCAGTTTAGTTCTTGAAGCCCATCATACAGAAAGAGGCATAAAACAATTTGTATGCTAGGTTGCACTTAACTAAAATAAACAATAGAAATTCCCAAGGGAAATGATAACTACATTATCTCCAATTCATTCAGGACAGATGAATTCACGTCTAGAGATATAATAATTCATGCTTGCAGATAAGTGATAGAGGTAATACATGATAGGAAAGGATCAACAACTGAGAAAAGAGATAACATGCAGGGGATGCAATGGTAATGAACCAGACCTGATCCACTGGGATCATCATCAGTGATTTCTGCCTGATCAAGGATTCAAATGCACTGTTTTCCCTGCGTATGCTTGCCTCAAACTTTTGCACCTCAGCAGAGTCCTCATAAAACAAAAAGTAGACCTTTAACTTCTTAGAGGGATTCTCAGCTTTGTAAACTTCTATTTCTCTTACAAAGGTCATGTCTGGATGATATACAATTATAACAAATGGGTTCAGCACATCAAGTATATGTTGGTCACTATCCAGTGCATAAAATTGCACAGGTGGAAGTGGCTTGATATGATTCAATGTTGCACCATGGGACGCCTCTTTATGCCCCTGAATAAGATCTTTCTCTATACATATGTTCTCTAGATTATTCTCCTGATAACTTTCTGGGGATTTTCTTTCAGGGTCACTGAGTACACCTTCGGGTTTTGAACTGGTCTTTTCATTTTTATCATTGTTATCTATCTGATAACTTTTAGCTTCAGGAAGTTGAGTCTTTGACAAACCTTTCCTCGATCTTCCTTTTCCTCTTGTTTTTCGAAAATATTTCCTTGTACTTTCGGACTGAGAATTATCCCCAACATCAACTTCTTTAGATAAAATGTTGATCTCTGATGCTGCAGCCAATAAGGCATCATTTTCATATTTGGATATGCTGCTAGGTTCTGAATTATCAGATGATCCAGCAGCAACCACACCATCAAGTACACCAAAACCTTTAGGTTCCTGAGATCTTTTCTTGTTGCGTTTCCTTAAACTGTGCAACTCCACTTTGCCTAGCAAGTACTTCTCCCACTCTTCCCGCATAACCTTAAGCCAAAAGAGAAGTAGCATCATATCCAGATGTATTCATTAGTAATCAGAAACCAAACTTAGTTGGTTTCAACAAATCTTCTCTAAACGATCATAAAAAACAATTAAACTAGGAATATGCTGTAAAGTTCTAATTAAGATACTAAACTTAACCTAACGTGCAAATACTAGCAGACTTGTCAACAGAGTGCAACATCCTTGATCTGAAGAATGTATTAAGAAAAAAATCATGCTGGATTATGGAAAAAAGGAACTACAGAAAGGTGAATCACAATGCCACCACAATGTATTGTCACAGAAATATCTTTGTCATGATTTGTCTGAATACAAATACTACTAGTTCCAGAGCAACACCTGCTGTGGGCTTCTTGAGATGCAATCTTCCAACTGCATGCATGAGCATTCATCTTTACATGCAACCAGAACAATTTCACTGAGATCCCCTGCATCTTCTGCTACTGTTTCTCCTTCTTTAGGCTGAATGTCTTTTCTGCGCTCTTCTTCTATCTCTTCCAGCAATTCCTGCAATTAAATTCCTTTTCTTGGTTACCTTAGGTTCACTTAAATATATAATTATAAATTATATATATATATATATATATATATATATATATATAATCTTATAAACTAGAAAATCGGGAATTTCCAATGAGAACTTTATGTAATGGACTAGAAAAAGTTCTTAACCTGCAACTAATAAAATGTAGAGCAAGAAATAAAATTTCTCAACACTATTATATCTGATTCATACTTGTGCATGGAGAATTAAATGAAAAATGTACGATGTATCTAAGTAAAAGGTAAGAAAGAAATTTAATAAAGCTTAAAAAATTAATGAAGTTCAAAGATTTTGCAGTTGTGCAAATACAAAATCAGATGTCACCTGGAAAATTTGATAATGCTGATTTAGTTTACAACCTTTTCAATCTCATCTATTTCACATAGCATTATGTCATCAAAATCAAATGCGGTCTGGCCAAGGATGACCACACTGGTACACGCTTGTAAGATAAGGACATGGTATTTTTTCATGCCACACCAAAGTGGTTACTGAGACATGCCAGTCTGGCCTAGACCCTGATGGCATGCTCCAGCAGCATATGTCAAGTTACCATTTGATATATGTTCCATAACTAAACAGAGAACAAAATAAAGTTCCTTAGGAAGTAGGAACTTTATGAAATTCCTTTTGACCATTTGACCATGAAATTCATTTTAAGAACCCTTCTAACCATGCATGTTTCCACTCCAAAACTCTTGCCCACTTATACCTTGCTTTGGCACCAATACAAGCTATAAACTGGATAAGAGCACCTTAAGCCTGCCAGAAGAAATTGTTTTTACATCCCATAGGCACCCAATTACACACACAGACAAATATAGCACGATGGACTATGAAAGATATTAAACATACAAGATATAATGTAAAGTGCCATATAGAGACTTCAATGAGGGACTTGAATATGTGTTATATCGTTGCTGCATCAGCGTGCACCACCCACAATACAGATTTGACATAATAATCATCTGTTTAGAAACAAAGTTCTGATAGGATAACATCTATTTAAGAACATAACTTCATAACACGACATCCTACGTGCTACACTGCTGTGGGAGAAGAAAACAAGAGAGGGAAACACAGTGTATCGTACCAAGTGGACAATGAAGAAAAGCAAGCAAACTCACTCACTTACACGTAACACCTTCCACTTGGGGGCTTCTTCCAGGACTTCTTCCAACACTACACCAGCTTTTGTATCCACTTTACTTCCATCTGTTTCAATTGCAGAAGAAGCTCCAGTCCCTGACGAAATGAACAGTAATATTATTCAATACAATGCATGATGTCTTTATCTAGAATAAGATTTTCTCCAGCCTTCATTATTGAAATGGGTGGATGCGAGGATTCAATGGTATGCAGATACATACTAGCAAGACAACCATTAGCATAAACCCACATAGTCAAAAGGAAAAGAACAGAAACTAAATGAAACAGGGGGAACTCACCACTTCCTGTTTCTTTCTTGCTCTCATTATTAACTTTCCTTTTCCTAGTGGCGCTTTTAGTGTCCACACTGATTTTTGTCCCATCTGCTCGAACCATCTGGTAAACACGCTTTTTCGCAAGCTCAAAAATCTTATAGCTTGAATCAGCAAATATCCACACTGATCGAACACCTTCTGAAACTCTCAAGGTATCCAAATACTTCAGGTACGTAACAGCATCGTACCTAACAAGAACAATTTCCACTAAACTAAAATTAAGAACCAACCTCAACAGCACTGCCGTAAATTTTAGTCACGAAGAATCAATCTTGAACCTCGAAGTATAAGAAGCATCAAAAGTAGACAGCAGTAGAAATTTCACAAGTAACTTTCTTTACCTGACAAGGTAATCCAACAGCTTCCTTAGGGTCTTGAGATCGCTAACCAGCTGCTTGGTCTTCTTCCCAAGAGTGTGCCAGATGGGGTCGAGCTGCCGCCTCACGATCTCATCGAAAGACTTGAACAGGCCGTTCTCGACAGTGAGGTCCTCAACGTCGACCTTGTTGGTCCTCCGGAGCTCCTTGAGACAGGCATCCATGGACCCAAGCACCGCAGCCTGGATCCCAATCATGGCTGGCGTCATGGGCACCCTGACGTCCACGACCTCGGGTGGGGTACGCTCGAGGTCAGTCGAGACGAGGACGTGGAACCTTGGCCAGAGGTGGAGGCGGCGGACAAAGAGGGACTTCATAATGCGCTCGGCCTTGGCGAAGCCGGCGACCATCGCGTGGGGCCGATCGGAGAAGGCATGGATGGGGGAAGAAGGGGAGTGGTCCCGGAGGATGCGGGCGATGAAGGCCTCGGTGGAGGTGTCGGAGAGGCGATGAGCGTTGAGCACGACAAGGGCGGCAATGGAGGATGGGGGGACGCGGGAGGTGAGGAGGTCGGCTACGAGGACGCGGGGAGTGACGAAGAGGGCAGCGCCGGAGGCGTAGAGAGCAGTGCGGTTGTGAGAGGGGAGGTCGCCGGGGATATCAGAGGGAAGGGGGAGGTCCGGTTGCCCATACCTGCGGAGTGCGGCGGAGATGGCGGACTTCTGGGTGTCGGAGGCGGAGAGGAGGAGGAGAGAGCCAGCGGAGGCGTCATGAAGGAGGAGGAGGGAGGCGACGAGGGACGGGAGGGGGAGGCCAGAGGAGAGGACGACCAGGTCGCCGTTGAGGTCGTCGAGCAGGTCGGAGACGATCAGCCCCTGGAAGGGGAGCATCGCTGACTCGCGACTTGGGGTGAGATCGGAGAAACGGTGGAAACCAGGAAGAGGGAAGAGGTAGGTAACATCGGGCTCTTATCGGTCATGGGATCCGACCCGGTCCATTGGCCTTGGTCTCAAGACGGATAGGGTTCGGATCCCAAGCGGTTGAACCGGTAGTTTGTACAAAGACTAAATTGACCGGACACGAATCCAATCCCTCCATACGAGCCTAAATTGCCTATTTAGGCGCACGCAGGTCCAACCAAACCAAGCCAACCTGTCTAACCGGACCCGATCTCCAAATTGCTGAACTCGGGTCAAAAATTAAACAAAAGATTGGTCAATTTCGAAATTGTAATTTATTCGAGCAATAGCGGTAGAATTTTCGAGTTAATTCATAATTAAAAGAATTAGAAACGGCGGCATTCGACCTTCCTTTACTCCCTTTCCGCTCCTCAATTTGCCACCACCGCCGATGGAATCGCGCACTCTGAATCCGCGCTTCCACGCCTTTCCTCCTCCATCTCCCTCTCTTTGGAGCGTCCGTATCTCGTCAGTTTTTGGGTTCTCCCACCGCATCGAGGACCACCAGATCCGAAGGTGTGATCTCCTCCTCTTCAATTCTTCGTCCCCTTTTGTATTAGGAATTAGGGATGTTGAGGAGGCACTCCGATTCTATGAACTGATCCACTAGTTTTTTTAGGTATTTGAGAAGGGTGATCTCATTCAAGCCCCGAGGCGTCGCTAGAGTGTAAGAGGTAGGAGTGGACACATTCGGTGCCACTACAGATATATCCGTAGAAACAGTAGTGATTTCTTAGAAGATAATGATTTGTTTTCGACCAGTACATCTCTTGGGAGGTGAATGAACTCAATGCTCTGAGGGTGGGAAGGCGCCAATTACCATGGGCTTCACATATTCGAGTAGGAGCAAACGCCTCAGGTACTTTCTCATTCTGGGTCATTGACGTTGCAGAATGGTTCAAATGAAATAGTTTAATTGCTGTTCTTGTAGCAGTCAGATACTTAGGTAATTTTGCCAAATTTCACAAGTACAAATCATGTCTGATATGTGTAGCAGAAGAATTGTAGTATTTTATATGATTTACATGGGAACACTGGTGTGTTAAGTATGAAGTGCTAAAAGTATACCATGAATAATTCAACTGATCAAATGCATAAATAGGGAGTCTGTGAGTGAACTGGGATTGTCTTAAGCGATTCCATATTCTGTATGATGTGTTAAATGCATTCTGTTGAATATTTGTTTTTACTTTCTAATAACTTTCTGTGAATCTCATCTTTTGTTGCATTTCATTTGCACGGAGTTGCCAGACAGTGTAATTGCTTTTTCAAACAAGCTTTTAGTGTCAAAATCCGCATGTCTATCAGCAACAATTTTCTGAAACTATACAAGATTTTGATGTATGATCAACTCCAAAATGTAGTATCACATGCAATTGTGAACTTGAGATCCTTTCAGTATATTTCATTGTCCCTGGAAACAAATGCTTGAATCATTGTATATATTGGATTGGATGAATTAGGGTAGACTATTTTTCTATATGGAAGAAAACCAATTTTCATCTACATGTAAACTTGAAAAATTTTATCATGATTGTATCTGAATGAAAACCATCGGCTGAAAGAATACATTTAACTTCCAGTCACTTAGATTTGAAAATGTGGACCAGTTTGACAGTATTTTCCTGCAACTTAGATTATTGTCTTTCTTCATTATATAGTAATCCATTGAGTAATATAATTTCTTGATTCAAGCTTGAAAAGATTTATGTCATGCAATGTTTCTAGTCCGAAAGTTCATATTGGTACAAGTCCTGTGACAATTTAATTTTTGTAGAACATATTACTGAATGCCATGGCAGACTGGTCGTTCTCATGGCATTATAAAGTTTCTTTTATTTATTGCTCTACTCTATTACATTTCACAATCTCATATTTTTTGTGAGGATGTGAAGAATAAAGAGACTATTCTATTTTCTGGATTCATGTGTGAGAAATGCTTTCTAAATTTAGAAACACAATGAAACTATAACCTTTGGAACAAATCTATATTGACATTGCTTGGACATGAACACGTTGCAACATGGACGTAGTTATATGTCAAATCTTTTAAAGTAGGTCACAACACGATATGAATGAGGCAAACAACAATTATGTAAATTATATATTGCTACAATTCATATATTAAGTGATATTATGTACAATTTAACAATCTATGGTCATCATAAATATAACTTATGATAAGCATAAACAATCAATTATATATCAAATGACCATTCACATATAGTACGTCGTATTAAGGAGACTAATTAAAGCATGGAAATTCAAAATTCAATGTATACTATATTCAAGTGTTCAGAATCCTTATATTCAAGGTATATGCACACGTGGGCATGAGAAGCATTTTGATTGCATCAAGTTAGAGATAGCATATCATTTTTGTTTATCAAATTAGGATAGTTCAAGTTGCCCAACACAATAAATTATCCTTTAAGGATCTTGTAATTTTGCAATCATTACTAAATGAAAATAAATTAAATATCTTGCTTAGAAGAACTTTTACATTTTAAGGTAGATGAAGTTACCTGCACAAGCCAAAAAAAATGATATCCTTATTAAACTAGCAGTTATCCTAATTAATGAAGTATTGGGGATTTGCAGTATGTCATGACGACACCATCCCGAAATGCAGCATTTGATCATTATTTTTAGAAATCTTGGATTGCACAATAGTGCAAACTTCCACCTTGTGATATTGAGTAGGCTTAAAAGATGGAAAACGCTCCAAGGCAGTCATTTTCCTTACAGCAGTGAATTTGATTGTCTAGGCTTCTACCTTGCACAATGGTGCAAACTTCTACCTTGTGATATTGACTAGGCTTAGCAATCGTGGATTACAAAATACATGTTCATTATATTTTTGTGCATCTTAACAGCAGTGAATTTGATTGTCTCGTGCCTTTTCCTTAGCGGTGCATGACTATGCTGGAGGACTGGGCGCTGTTACAAACTCAAGTGCATCTAACTGGGGTGTATTTTATGGGACACATCAGACTAGGTCCACGTACAAACTGATATATGCTTAGAACTTTAATTTGTTGTCATTTTGTCAATCTCTTGTACTTGTTAAACAATTTGATTTGATGATACTTTCATCAATTTTGCTCATACTGTTCCATTAATGATGACCACTTTTCACTGGTTAAATACATGGGTCTTCCAATAGCTGAGCAATCAAGTAAAAATTGATGCATAATAGAGGAAATGCTTAAGCTTTGATCGCAATGCTTCCTTTGGTCTTCAGCTGGTTAGAGTTTTCTAACAAAGAAATTTTCTAGATGAACCCGAGAAAAGTATATATGTACATATCATACTTACTTCATTTGGAGTTTATTCAAGGTTTGGAAAAATCAAAGTTGTTAAAGCAGGGTGTTTATGTAGATTAAATTGGTCATTGTACAAGGTTTGACGTTTGCTACCGGGTGCAAACGGCAAGCTTCACAATCTACTCTGTTTATTGTCATAACTCCCTAGGGTTTCCTATTTTCACCAAGTACAAACCAGTTAGATTCTGCTTTTCTGTGGAGCATTATATTTGTGTTGAAAGCTATTCTTTGCCTCCAGTATGCAGCCTAAGTTGGTACTGTCTCTGCTGCTTTTAGTTTCTGTTCTCCACTTCAAATTTTCATTTCTGCATCAATGCAAACCTTTGTCACTTAGAATTCCATTTCTGCATCAATTTCTGCTTTTGGATTGGTTTCTCATGCCAGGTATAACATTTGTATTACATGTACTGAGCATGTCATGGATTCTTTTCTTAATCATGGTGTGGTTTTTTTATCATTTCTATTTTTTATGATCTTGCTGTTATAACTTATCAGTGTATGCATCATACTCTTAAGCATCTTTAATCTATAAATTATGTGATTTATATGTATATTAGCTATCGTTCTTTATAATTCTGCAAATTTAAGTTCATCCATAAAAAGTTATTCTATTTATTGTTCTTAGTGACGATAAAATTGCAAAAATTCAACCTGAGACAATGAGAGGATTAAATTCCAGGGAATAATGGAGCTTGCATTAAGAAATTGACATAAAAGGTACAAAAAATTTCAAATATATATGATGAAGAGGTTTAGTTAATTTTGTTCTTTTCTGTTTTGTTTTGGGCGTTCTCAGAAGAAGTCTTGGATGCCCTTGCCCGCGAAGACCTTGTCGGAGATCTCGGCGAGGATTGCGTTGACGGTGAGGAGGGCGACGCTGGAGCCGGCGATGACGGCGATGACGACGCCGGTGGTGCCCAGCACCTTGCCGAACGGTGGCCACTCGATCTCCCTCACCTCGTCCGCCACCCCTCCCCACAGATCCGACGACGACGACTCCTTCTTCCTAGCCTCCATCATCTCCTTGAGCTCCTCAGCCACCGATGCCGCGGCGGTGGAAGCTGCGGTGTCCCTCTTCTCTACTTCCTCCTCCTGCTCCTTCTTTCTTCCCTCGTCGGCCTCCGACTCCTCCAGGGTCTCGGAAGCGCCGCCGTTCTCCTGGGCGGAGAAGCGGCGAGGGCGGCGGGTGCCCGGGAGACGGAGGGGCGAGGAGACCCGCAGCGGCGAGTACTGGGCTGGGACGGGGTGGAGGTGAACGGGGAGAGCCGCCCGGAACGGGACGGCGCGCGGAGGCGGCGGGGGCTTGAGAAGGAGACGGGAGAAGGGGGCAACCGCCATGTTGCTCTCGCTACTCTTGAGAAGAGATCGGTCGGTTCGGAGGAAGATAGGGGTGGCTCGGAGAGCGGTAAAGTTACTCGCGGAAACACCTTAAGCCTACGAATGCGGCGCTACTAAGGAGAAACCTAGGTAACGACTTGTGTGACGCGACGACTTAAGCCTCGGCCTATCAAAAGACTAAATGTGGGGGAACAAACGATAGTTTACTATAACTGAAAAAGAAAGTGAACGAACTCGGGTTAGGGTAAATTACACTTTGTAATCAGTTATTTTTTAATTCATCTTTATACTTAAAAAATTATGCTGTCATCCTTTTAATTATAAAAATGAAATATCTAGATTTATTTATTCTAGCGTCGTTAATTTTATTAATAAAAATATTAAATAAATAATAGAAATATAATTTTAACGTTTCCTTAGTGATAGGCGACGACATTAGTGGTGGTGGATGACGGTGCCGTTGGGGATTACGGTCGATTGTTATGGATGAAGAGAGCGACAATGAAATATGGGGATCACTTTGTATCTGCGTCGACGTCGTTTTACATCTACATCGATATCGACATAGTTGTTGAGCGACGTCGTTTTGCATCTGCGTTGGTGATCTTTTCGTCGCTCGATAATTGGATCGACGTCAATGTAGATGTCGCTCGATAATTGTATCAATGTTGATGTAAATGTCGAGCAGTCTTCATCTCTTGTCGTCACTCTTCACATTCACAATAACTCTTAACGGTGCTACCATCGACATCATTGGCCACCATTATTGGAATGTTAAAATCATATTTTTATCTCTTGTTTTCATATTTTCGTTAATAAAACCAACGACGGTAAGATAAATAAATCTAGATATAAATAAATCTAGATATTTTATTTTCGTAATTGTACGAATATCAATTTAATTTTTTAAAGTATAGGGATCGAGATGCTAATAATAGTTAATTACATAAAGTACTATGCAATTAGCCTTGACCAAAAGCTAAGTTGGTTCACTTTCTTATTTGATTATGGTAAACTATCGTTTGTTCTCCCCACATTTAATCTTTGCTGAAGCTACGGTTAAATTTGTCACTAAGTCGATTCTTAGGTTTTCTATATCCCTTATTTACAACAAGTAAATAATTTTTTTTGAATTAAAAATATTTAAATAACCTAATCTTTTTATTCAATTCAATCGATTCATACAAATCATTCAAAAATAAACAAGTCAATTGACTCATTACATGACTGATTCAAAAAGTGAAAAAGATCAGTCAATAATCAGTTTTCGATTTTTCTAATCCGACCAACAAGTTGGATCCATTTCAACCAGTATTTTCAATTTTTATAATCCGACCATCCAGAAGGGTCCACTCGGATCAGTATGGAAGCACCTGTGCAACATATATTTCAAGCAATTCACAAGAAACAGTAGGATAGCGACAACAAATAATTTAGACAGCATCTCATTCGTTTGTCCCACATATAATGCTGCTTATAACCCATAAAAGATACATTCAAAAAAAAGTCACACTTGACATTGGGAGTTGGGGAAACATTGTTCTTGTTAAACGAGAAAGTAGATTAGAAAGACATCAAGCAGGTGTACTTATATAGCAACAAAGGACTTGCCCAGGGTTCCTGAACTTGCCCTAACAACAGATTACGACAACTTCCAATGATGGAAGCAATGAGGCTGACAATGTTATGGAACAAGCCTTTGTGGATCGCGTGGGAAAAGGGATGTCTTGCGGATGTTATTGAGAGCGCAGAAGAGCATCACCACTCGCTCCAAGCCAATGCCAAAGCCACCATGTGGAGGTGCGCCATACCTAGAAAAGATTCACCAGTTCAACATAAGAACATGGATGAATAAGTAAACAAAGGCTCAGTACTTATTTCCATATTTGCAGTGATCAGTAGTCTGTTATCCCAAAGGATGTTCCACAATTTATTTTAGTCATCATCTATTACATTCAAAAGCTAATTCTAGTAAGATTTATGCATTACGCAGATTTATTGACTTAGATGTCTTTACTCGGTTCTTCAGATTCTGACAGTTGGAACTCATGAAAGAGAAGCTTAAAAAAGAAAAGCAAGCCACCCTTCAATCACACACATGCACGTCCACATACAGATGCATGCGCACACACAGAAGAACACCCACACACACATGAACACTCACACGCGCACACACACATAGATAGATGGACAGAGAGACATGAAGACAAATAGACACACTTGTGCAAGTGTGTAGCACACACACACAAACATGTGCATGCGCACACACAGTTAAAAGGTCACCATCAAAAGGAAAGTTGTTACTACAGATAACTAAAGCATTAACCTGGGAGAAGGGTCTGCTTCAAGTTTGAACAGCTAGTTATGGTGCTACAATAAAAAAGGATGTATAATGGATGTAACGTATCATTAGGTTTTCTCCAATTATATTAGTTTTTCCTCATCAAATGTTTTGATGCCTAGTGGTTTTACCACTCTAAAAACTGAACCATTTCATTGAGCATTCTACCAGTAAAAATTACTGTGATTACAAACATATCTTTGAATGAAGTCATGGAACAAAACACAAGTAAGGTAGGAATGCGTCACATATGTGGGTATATTCTTCCAATTGGTGTGCATATATTGTGTATACTTTCTGTTATGAGTATTGGTGCCAGCAAAAACATGTGATACAAGGAATTAAAGGTATGAAATCATCATGACAAGAAATAGTTAAAACAAACATCAGAAGGAATAAATAGTACCAATGGTAAAAATAGGAAGCAGAAAGATAAATACCGGAAGGAGTCGATGTATGATGCTATTGTTTTTACATCAATCCCACATGCCTCTGCACGAGTGGTCAATAACTCTGGCAGGTGTACTCTTTGAGCCCCTGAAATTATCTCCTCACCTAGGGAAGAAAAGAGAGGTTAAAGAATGGAAAAGCAAAATACCAGTCTATTTTACAATATAACTGAATAATCAAAATAAAAATGTACCTAGAATCATAAATAGGCATATGCTAAAAAATAATGCATATGCAAATTCATTGAGTAATATTGGCTGTGTCTATAGATTCATTAAGTTGTTTCTAATTATATAACTAGATAATTAGGCATCAAATATACAGAGCTTTCAGAAGTGAAAAATATCACAAGAAATCCTGTGTAGTACATTATACCAAATTCAACTTTGTATATTCTGCTTCGTTTTTAATTAATGTTTACTTCACTAATGAGAGGCCAAAAACACCAAGGCACATTATTCTGAGGGCAGCAAACAAATATCCCTAATCAGCTCCTGAGCCCCAAAAGCCTAACCCATGAGTTATTTAAATGCCACCATTATTTTGTACTTGCTTCCCTCAAGAAATTGCATTGTATGGGAAGAGACATGCAAAATGTAAAGCTCTAATACCTTATTCAGCAAAAGCTTCGAACAATGCAAAAGTTCACCATACTTACAGCAGAAAAATTATATTGTCAAGTGTCACACTAAAGAACAAATTTTGATATTTGTTTGTAAGTTGGTGGAAAATTGACTTTTGAAGTCTCGAGGAAAAACATTTGAATGAAGACAGTAAGTGACTGCAAATACACTGTCAAGATGAAACTTGAATGTAGAACACAACACACTCTTTCAAACAAACAAATCATGGCTGCATCCAGAATCTTATGCTTAACAGAACAATTTCTAGCACTGTGTTTACTATATGATACACAAATCTCAGATGACTGTTGAAGACAGCTAACCACATTATGGTAAACTGCCTACGTTGTTTTATATGGATGTTATTAACTCACCACAATTTGCTTTCATGTGCACAGTGTACATGTCAAACAACCATTTTAAACCAGCTTCTCATCGCAGCCCGTATTGAGAAAACATTTCCCAACTTTAATGATAAGCGTACAGCTAAACTTGTTATCCGAAGAAATGGTACACTAACAAGGTCTTGGTTTATTTTGTCCAGTAAGGTAGATCCATGTGTATTATCAGCAAAATATATGGCCCATGTACAAACAGAAAACTATAAGCAGTTTATGCATGTACACAACCAGGGTCTGGATAATAGTATTGTATTTAGGTTTGAAAAAGAAAACCACCAATGCTAGTTCCAATCCCGGATGAAAAAGGTGAAAGGTTGCATTGGGTCACTGACTACCAGCATAAAACTATGTCAAATCTCATGAACATAGATCTTAACTGATTTCAATATAGAGCTAGGTCATCACTCAAAAGTGACACAAGGTACCTTCACTACCTAGGTGTCCCGAATTGCAAATGATTGGCTAGGAGGTCGCCTGGAAGAGGCCCATCACATCGACACCCTGATGTGGTGCTAAGTAGGGTTCTCTCAATGTTTTGGACGAATGGGAGTAAAAAAGTTCAATAACAGATAGTTAGATTAGCAACTTGGAATATAGGAACATTTTCAAGAAAGAGACTATAATTGATGGACACTATAATCAGAAGAAGAATAAATATTATTTGTTTAAAAGAGACTAAGTGGGTAGAGACAAAATCTAGAGAGATTAATAATACTGGATTTAAAATTTGGTATACTAGAAAAGTTAAACACAGAAGTGGTGTAGGAATTGTTATTTATAAGGATCTTAAGAACAATATTATAGATGTAAAAAGATTTAATGATAAAATTATAATTCTAAAATTTATGAAAAGACAAGATGTTTTAAATATCATTAGTGCTTATTCCTCTTAAGTCGGATTGGATAATCAAACCAAAAGAAAATTTTGAGAAAACTTAAATGATATCATTCAATGTACGTTTATAATCGAAAAACTTATAATTGGAAGAGATTTAAATGATCATGTAGAGAAAACATATGGTGAATATAAAGATGTGCATGTGAGCTTTGATTACAGGGAGAGAAATGAAGATGGTTGTATGATTTTGCATTTTGCAACTTCGTATGATCTTATAATTATAAATACTCACTGTACGAAAAGATATGAACATTTAATTACTTATAAGAGTGGTCACAACTGCAGTCAAATAGATTTTTTTCTCACTAGAAAGGTAGATATATTTGTAAAAATTATAAAGTTATATTTGACGAAAGTTTGACCAATCAACATAGGTTGATGGTTGTTGTCAAAATAAAAAATATGTTCTACCCTTACCCTTTCTTCAACACCAAACCCGAAGAGTAAGAGACACATCCATTTGCGTAAAGGGCTCTAAATAGTAAATACTACACTGCTAATGCAAACATTGGTAAGAATCCAATGCCACAATATCAAAGGGGGTGTAACAAGGACTTTAAAAGGATGGAATTGCATAATCCATCGTGATCTCACTCAAGCAAACAAGAAGTCATTGTGCTAATGTGAGAACTTTCGAGGTGCGTTAGAGAGTTCTTTTCACACTTATTTTAGGAATTGAGTGTACTGGATCACTGTACCGCTACTGTCGTTCGACGTTGTCATTGTTGTCGTCCGTAGCTTCCGTCGTTACTATTGCTACCGTTCGTAGTTCCTTCGCCACCGCCTCTATCATCCGAAAGTTCCACTATCGGTAACTTTTTCTCCCCCTCTTAACAATTCTTTTCTCCTTGTCTGAAAGTTCCATTGTCAGAGCGCCTCGCGTCGCTTAGGCGAGCGCCTAGCGCCTCGAGCATTTTGAGATCTTGGCGCCTTTTGGCACCTAGGTTTTTAAATCATTGATTAAGATGGAGAGAGGCGTCTGGAGTCTTATATGATCATCAAATACCTTTAAGATTAAAAGAAAAAATTTATAAGATAATTGTGAGACTAACAATGTCTTATGAATATTGAGTGTTCAACAGTTAAAAGAAAACATATACAAAAAAGTTTATGTTGTCGAGATAAGAATGTTGAGATGGATGTATGACGTTTCGAGGAAAGATAAAAAAGAAATACTTTAATTCGTGAACAACTAGATATCGCTTTAATAGAATATAAGATAAGAGAAAATCGTTTAAGATGATATAGGCATATGCTAAGAAGGCCTATAGATATTGTAGTTAAAAGAGATGAAATAATTAATGTTAATAGTACAAGGAGAGGTAGAGGAAGACCTAAAGAGACTTTAATAGAAACTATAAATAAATATTTAAGTATTCTGAACTCAATAAAATATATGATATTTTATAAATCTTTATGACGGTAAAATATCCATGTAGTCGATCCCAAATAGTTGGGACTTATAGCTTTGTTGTTCTTGTAGTGATGTTATGAAAGAGTGAAAAAAACTTGAGCATTGGTTACTATTAATGTCAATTACTAACTCAACCAATTAATTCCACTTGCTAGATTAACATAATATTATTAGTAATTGCAACCATACTGGGACTTGCAAGGCAATAACAAGTGAACATGTTGGTATCATGCGTGAAATTGCTTGGCTATCATTTGCCACCGCGCCCGACACCCGACGAGCAATCGTTCGTGAACTTACGACTGTTCGTTTTGCCTTTTAAAGTCCTTATTTTCTCATTCCTCTCTTTTCTCTCTTGCACATCGAGTGTTTGCTAAATTATTTGTAAAGCTGCCCTCTTCACGAGACATCAAGACTTATTCGCCGCTCACTTTCAAACTTATCAATTTGCTCTTTTTACGGGTTCTATAAGACCTGAGCAAGGTTACAACTAGGTTGACCCTTTGCGGACGGATAATGTAATGTCATATCATGACTTAGACAATCCTAGCTAACTCCGAGACATTGGCACAAGACTAATTCAAGACTTAGGCAACTCTAGCTAAGTCCGTGACTTTGCCACAAGGGTGCCTCACGACCTAGGTAATTCCCGCTAAATCCATGACATTGTGATTACTATTGATGTCATTTACTCAACCAATTAATTCCACTTGCTAGATTAGCACAATATCATTAGTAATTGCAACCATAATAGGACTTGCAAGGCACTAACAAGTGATGTTGATATCATGGGTGATTGCTAGTCAAAATGAAAGAAAGGTTGTGCATTTTCAAAAACTGACAACCAACTCTGAGACTTTGAGTTTTAAAAAAAATAGATGAATGATTTAAAAGTGATAAAGTTTAATAATGGTAAATGACCAGTTAAAACAGAAATGATGGATTAAGAAAGGCTACTATACATGTCTTTTAAAAACCTAATAGTGCTGAAATTATATCTTAAAATTTTGCTTGTGATGTAACGAGAACAGGAACTTAAATCTATAGGAGAACTCATCAATAGTGTGTTTTATAGTAGTAAAAGTGTCAAGGTGAAAAGAGAGAATATTTTTTGTTTGTAAAAAATATACTAAAATCAGTTGCTCATTTTTGTACAGAAAACATAAGAGACTAGTCACCACTATAAAATATTAGGTAGCTGACTAAAAGAAATCACACATTTTCAAGACTAGTTAAAGCAATGGAAACTGCCAATAATAAACAATGCCTTAATTCTCACCTCGAATGAAAACATCAAACGAGTTACTGTATGCTGGATCATCATAACAAGGCATAGTGTAAAATGGTCTCACAACCAAAGGATATCGACAGAGAATGTAGAAATCTGTGTCATACCTGTGTTGGCAAGGAAGATTATGCATGTCATTCACAAATCTCATATAACCTGCAAAAGTAGAAAAGTAACCTACTTCTCACGGACAAGCCGGCCCAATTTTTTCTCGGCCTCAGTGTTCAAGTCACCTAGAGGATCAACTTCAACTCCAGCTTCCTGTCAAATCACTCAGACTTCTTTAGTCGAGAAGCCACATAAAACTAACTTTATGATTGAAACTTGGTTTTCATCGTCAGAAAGCAAAGGAGACAGAGTAGCTAACTTTAATTATTTGAAAATAAATTAAACTGTTAAATGCTGGAGCTGCATAATTACTGAGAGATCCATAGCAACGCAGCAAATTTGACTTCCATGTAACAGATTAAAAAAAATTATCGCAACCTTTGATCTCTTTAACAAGTAATTTAATTGAATAGAGAACATAAAAACATTACTAATATTCAACATGAGGTTCTTTTTGGAAGAGAAGCTATGTGCTTTTTGAAAATGGCCACAAAAGAGTCTGGTGTCCGCAACATATATATACTAAATTTCTACCAGAATGAATGTTATGAACATCACTATCAGGTTCAACAAACACAAAGTCCCAGCTTCAATTTGACTTTCATGATAAAACCAACACTATGATGTGCATTCGATTGAGCTCTCCAGATTGCAATCCAATGTCAATATCCTAATATAAATAAAAGCAATGGTTTCTATCTACATGCCAACAATCCTCCACTCAACAAACTATTAATTTTTAGTGATAACCTTTTTTTTCTGTTCATAAGTCATATCACCAGTTCAGATCATAATCTCTACCAGATTCCTTATGAAGTCAGCCTCCAACAGATTAATAACATATTTCATTCTCCACGTGGCTGAAATTTGTTTTCAATGCCATGCAGCATGCTATATCAGCCTCATCTTCATTGCATTAACTTTCAGTATTTAACACAATCAAAGAGAACTAAAGGAAAGCATACAAAAGTGCTCATAACCTAATGTTAACGAGTGATGACCAATGAGTGACTTTAATATGAAGATATTGAAAATGAACCAGTTCATCTGATATGCACCTGAAGCATTTTGATGCCTTCCTGGAAATTAAGTCTCAAGGTCTTCCTCAAGTACTGTAAATCATAAACTAAAGGATATTAAAAACAATATACAGGGGAAGCTTGCCAAAAGCATGAAAGAAGTATTCTTTCATATTGAGAAAATCAGAAAGACAATATGTGCTGAAGGAGATTCAATTGTTTAAAGAATTCTATATATCATCTTAATAAAAACATCATATCCTTCACCTTCAGAGGTTCAAAAGGATACTGCCTGTTGATAACATCAAGTTCCTTCTTGCAATTCTCATTCAGGTCATCAAACATTGCAACAAATAATCGATCCACAATATCACAAACCTATGCAAATAAATACAACAAGAAATCTTGAAAATTAAATCAAAAAATAATTCAATTAGAGGATGCAATACAGTCGAATTCCTACCTCAAAGTAGTGCTCCTTAATTTCCATTTCAACATCAAGTCCAACAAATTCACATAAATGCCTGTGTGTGTATGAATCCTCGGCTCTAAACACAGAGCCAACTTCAAAAACACGTCCAAAACCACCACATATCACCATTTGTTTATAAAGTTGAGGTGATTGTGCCAAACATGCTGGTTGCCCCTTGTAGTCAAGCTTAAATACAGCAGCACCTCCTTCGCTTGATCCAGAAATCAACTTTGGGCTATGGATACCAATAAATCCCTCAGATCGTAGAAACCGCCTGAACACCTGCACATTGTTACTAAGGTCACATAAGATTTTGTACATAAAAAGACTAATGCTTTGATTTTAGTTCTGCAAAAATATAGTGAAGCTGCAATGTAAGTTTTTATATCAAAAATGTTTCAGTTAGATGCATTCTAAGAGAATTAAAAAATCTACACAGGGCTGCTACACCATAAAGACAGCTTACATTTCAGAAAAGGCAAAAACTAATTAGACGTTGTAGAAATAAAGGCCACAATTAGCTCGCAAATCTCGAAAGATGTTATTCCTTTCCACAAAGACCTATGACCAATTACTAAGCAATCCATGTGGCATATGGTGCTAACATAGTTAAACTAACGTGTTCCAACTTCCAAAAAGTTAAATTGTTTACAATGGTCTACTGATTAAGAATTGAAGAATCCCTGTCATTACAATGCATACAAAGGAAAGGATTGCATGGCACAGAAGTGGGTGTTTATAAGCCCATGCAAACCATTCCACGACAATGCTGCTAATTCTACATTACAAGACAGCATGGTGAAAGCCTATTAGTAACAATCAATGTAATAGGCAAAATGCTGGATAATGTCAGCAGCAGCAGCATGGCATACAAATTTTTCATTAAAAAATGATAATAGAACAAACAGAATTTAGCACCAAATTTGGTCATTTCTGAAAAAGTGAGCACAAAAAGGAACTTTCTATGGAAAAAAAAAGGGCTAGATCTGGTATATAATATTGTGAACTTACATCCTCAACGTGACACTGAATACGAAAAATTGCCTGATTCGCTGGAGTCCGCAGATCAAGAACTCTATAGTTCAAACGTGTATCCTGACCAACACGAACAAGCTGCTCTCCAGTCTGCGTCATTCAGTTTATCACCTTCAGAAGATTAATCAATTAACCAAAACTTATATGCATTAAAAAAAAGTAAGACAAATGAACTTCCAATTTTTTTCTAACAGTCCTAGATACTATAATAGTTTGACCTCTAGCATAAAAGTATATAAGGTGATAAAAGCACAAAACTGTTACTTATTACTAACCCTTTTGATGTACCAAAAAAAAGAATTTTAATTAAAACAAACTTACAAGCTCTGCTTTTTCGAACTCTGTCTCACTTCGTGCTGCATCCTCAATATTAATAGGCAGATTAGGTACAGATCTGTTGATACAGTAGAGCTTCCTTACCTGAACTTCTACCTGCAGATTAAAATTTGAGTAAGGAATCTTGTTTTCTCTCTCCTCCCTGCCCCCCAAAAAAATATCCAAGAGACTTCTTCATCGTACAGGATGCTTAATAAACAGGGTTGCCATACATAACAAGGCACATAAATTAAGAAACTTGCAAATGGCATGGAGAAGACCAGATAGGGTAACAAGATGGATTGTTGAGCAGCTATCTTCTAATATTAGCAAATAGAAGAATCAGCTAAAAGATCAGGCAACATAATATCGATATATAAGGTAGAAACCTGTTGTATATGCCATTCAAGCAGGAAAAAACTGAAAATTAATTCTTCAAGCAATTATCTCACATCAATGGCATGCATCTTTGACATTCACAGAGTTGGTTAACAAATTACAATAAAGAGGTGATTATAATATCTATCCATTACTCTGGGCTTAGAACCTAGAATTGATTCAAGTAATGTCGTACATGGGATTTGAACGAAATTCTCCACTTGGATCTTTTGTATATCATTATTGTCATATACCACTAATCCAACATTTTTGCCATTAATCCATCATCAATATTTTTTCCTGACCTCAAGCCGATAACCTATGACTTCAATTCTAACACCAAGGGGTCAACAACTCTAATTTTTCTTCATCTGTTCCCAGTAATCTGTGCATCCTTCCTGATGTAATTTCTCAATTTTTTTCTTTCTTATACTTGGAAATAAATCATGTGAACTCAAGGAGAAAGTTCATAATAGGCCTTGTCATACTTCTGCAATGCAACATTCTCCTCCAAATCTCAGCAGCATAATGCCTAACAAAACATGTGGTACCTTGACTATTCGTTGACCTGACAGAAAATGCAAGAAGAGAATGTATAACACCATCTTTCACGAACCTGTTAGAGTAAGTAATTTATCCAGCATCACTAGCCATAGGATTAAAACTTATTGATTTGATTCTATGTTTACACCAAACTGCCCCCTTGACTAATCTATGTTAGCTTCTTTCCTCCTAACAATGGCCAAGTGTCATGCACACTAAAACTTATACTTGTATGGGAAGCCAAACAACTCGATCTACAATATATTACCTCTCTGATTTTCTCCCATATATACCTAGCTTTCTTAATCAAAGCTGAATACAAATACAAATGCCCATTAAAAATGCATTCTAAAACTCTAGCATAAAAAAACAATATCAGTTAATTCAATACCACCAATAGACATCCTTTGAATAATTGAGCCACCAGCAAGCCAGACATCAAACCAAAATAAAGCCTTCTTCCATTTCCAATATGAAAACCAATCAGATGCGTCAGCTTATGCCAACTCTAGCAAGAATCCTTAAACTTCATGGCATGATTCCATCACAACCTCTAAAAAAATCAGAACATATAAGCAGCATCGACTTAAATGCCTTTAAATTTAAGGAGTTAGCCAACACGCTGTCTCCGTATTATCATTTTAGGACAAGGGAAATCCCCTTCAAAAACAACACTATCCCTGCTTTTTATTGTTTTAAAGGAGGCAAGACATCATAATTCTGTGTCTCTCGGTTTCAAGAATGCAACACTTGTGGGCAATGTCAGCCGTCGTGTAAACTCAAAGGTTCTCCCTGGTCTCTCATTCTCGTCAGCTAAAATCCTCATAGACTTGCTAAATTCGCAATCCTCGAAATCACACCATATAACCAAAATCAGTTCGAATTGGGGATACCTTTTGCATCAAGTCTCAAATTCAAAGTTAAAATGTTAATTAGCGAACAAAGCTACGACAATTTATACAACAAGAATTGGGAATAATCAAGTACCTGCTGGGTCGTGCCCTTTATCGGGTCTTTAGGAATGGAAATCATCCCTTCAACGTCCACGATCGACTCCTTGCTGAGCCCCGTCGCGAACTTCACCATATGGGGGCTCACAAACTCCTTGTCGACCGTGAGGACGCACTGGACCGTGCTCATGAACTGCCGCAGGACAACAAAAGCCATCTTCTTGCTCACGGGCCTGATCGTCTGGGCGACCCCCCGGATGAGCACGGCCCGGCAGGCGAGGTCCGCGCCCAGCGTGCCGATCTCGGTCCACTCGCGTCCGCTGATCGCCTTGGACTGGATATCCTCGACCAGGACGTCGCCGTAGTTCGCGGCTAAGGGATCGGCCTCAGCGGAGTCCACCTGGGAGGCGGCGGCCGCGGCTGTAGCGGACTGCTGCTTGCGGTCCTCCTTGGCCTCCTTCTTAGCGAGTTTCTTGGCTTGCTTCTTGCTGAGGGACCCCGCCGCTGTCTCGGAGGCATTGCAGTCGGCCGGAGTGGGCGGCGGGGGCGCTTGGGCGGCGGTCTCGGCTTCAGATGAGGCCATGGCGAAGGCACCGCGCATCGACAATCAACAAAACCCTACTAGTAGCAGGTATATATAGGTAGATGGCAACATTGCAAAGACAACCCTCCAATGACAGGTATTTGATATATATCCCTATACATTTTAGTTTAACAGATACATTCCTTTTAATCTCGATTTTAACAAATATATCCCTATAAATTCCAGAAAAACATATTGACTATTATTTGGAATAATAAATACTTAATGAGAATATATTTAAGTATATTTAAGATATTTTATATATATATATATATATATATATGTATATTTTTAACTAAATATCTTAACAAGTATGATTAACCTATATTGTTTAATATTTTATTCCCAAGAGAAATGTTTGATGGATGATCACAGTTAATAATGCATTCTTCTAATCTTGATCTCTAAGACCATGGGAACAGAATCATTCTTGCACAAATTCCTCATGTTCTTCCACTATCAGACATCAATCTTTGTTAATGCAACTTGATGTGGTCACACTCCACTATGGAGGACATGGATTACACAAGGCAAAGATCGTTGATGCTATAAAAGATACCATTTGATGAGTGCTTTATTCTGACTCATAGATTAATAACATAGATTAGCTGTTGTGAATAGAGTTCAGATTGGCTTGATAAGTAGGACCTCATTTCCTTTCAATTTTCCAAATCATATTCATAAGAAACTACTGCTGCAAAAAGGATATCAACAGACAACAAATTTTACTCCTCTCCAACTTCCAGTTCATCAAGATGTCATAAAGTGTGTACACAAGGAATGTTCATATGGCACACAATTTGTTATGTCGCATGCACACTGGTAAGATGGAGAAGCTAGTCTTCGTTGCATTGTGTGATGCCCAAGTTGCAACTGCACCTTGACACAATGAGCAAATTTTCAACTGTAATCAGGAAACCAGATTCATGAACTTGCACTGAAAGCATAAGCATTCGCAAAAATTTTCTAGATACCGATAGGTATGGATCAATTTTAACCCAGTCGAGGTATCGTGATGAACCTGATCAGTAATATTGATATAGCTGACGATCACAACAATTCATTTGCAATTAACAAAGTACGTTACACATGGATGAACAAGGGAGTAGCATTGGTCTATATGCATTTAGGCAAATCACCACACTGACATAGCTGATTTCAGACTGGAACTAGTTGTCAGAATAACAAGCAAAAGTCTATCGCCTACGATACATGGCACGAGTTGGTGAGACTAGACAAGAGCCGGATACTGCTTGGCTTGCTGTCGAACACGTCTTCTGTACTCTTCAAGATCCTGTAAGTTAGCAGACATGTTAGCTTCTTGCATCAGAATCACAAATTGGTGCCCTGACAAGCCCACGAAGAAGCCATGCAGATTTTGATAAGACAGACCTGGATGAAAAGATGATAGCCATCGGTCTGAGCAGGATCAGCAGGATTTGGCTGATCTAGTAAGTCTTGTATCCCCACAAGTATTTGTTTCACTGTTATGGCTGGCCTCCATCCCTGCATATGACAAAGGCAGGTCATAACACATTTAACAGCGACATATGCCAATGAAGATGGTTTGCAGCAGTAGCTTACACTGTCCTCATTGAGAATTGAAAGGCACACTGTTCCTGAAGGATAGACATTTGGGTGGAAGAAGCCCTGCGGAAACCTACACTTGGGAGGTTTGCTAGGGTAATCCTCACTAAAATAGAGTGTTAGGGGAAAGTAGCCGCCTTCCCAGTCAGTCTGCAATGCAAATATTGCAAATTATGATTTTAAGAGTACACACCTGTCCTGACAAGACTTTAACTCAGATGTCTAGCTCAAATATACCTAGAAAAGGGAAATATATGATAGTATTTATCTTTTGCAAATAAGCCTGCATTAAATTTAAGCACCCTTGATTCTAGTGGTTCAACATAATGTTTTAACAAGGTATTGCACTTTAGGGTATTATATATACAAGTCCATTACTATTAATTTTTTTCCTAAAATTGCACGTATCAACAAGTCCATATGATTGCAAGAGTAGCTTTCTGCTTCTCTACAATTGCTTTCACTAGAATTGTTTGTTTGCACATCTAATTTGTCATCCACTATGTTGTGAGAAAATCAGTTTACGTAAGCATAATTCATATACATAAAAACCATACATTTGTTTTTTCATGAAACTTTCTTTACAGAACGGGTACTAAATCGATAATTTACAAGCTACGAAATCATGCCTCAGTGTTAATAACATCCGGTAATTAGCAAACATTATGCACCAAAACATTAGATCACGATGATATTGTTGAGATAGCAGAGCCACTAAGAAAGACGATAATTGATTGCATCTCAAGCAGGTCCGAGGTAGTACTGGCTGAGGATGACATTAACTCATCTAAGTGGTCCATACGTGTTGGGAAATACCTTATAAAACATCAGAAGGTTATAACACAAAAAAATTTGATACATAAGAAGAAAGACCAAGTAAGATTTTAATAGAACATGAGAAAAAAATACCAATCTTTTAGTGAAAATTGCAATCCTGGACAAATCCAAATTAGATCTCATCACAGAAAGACTCCTAAGCTTGATCCCAAGAAGCTGAGACTTTAAAGCACTATCTTTACGTTATTGTTGTTGTTCAAAATAACACATTCGCACCAACTAATAAAACTGATAAATAAACATGAAAAATATTGCTTCAATTCATTTGGCAACTTAATAGAGACTTTTCCCTTATTTCTGGCAATATAGTTAGTTCAGCTACCAAAGGTAGACAACGAAACCAACAAATTCCATATTCCCAACATATCAAAAAGAGGAGAAAAATGAGAAGAGAAGATTAAGAAGAATAAACAAAAATCTTCAAGGAGAAAAAAGACAAAATGAGTCACACAGCAACAACCAGACACCCAAGTCTGGAATGGTCTAATCAACTTGCTTCATATATTTACCATTATTTTGAGAAACCAAATTACATAAATATCTATTCATCAGGATAGTAAACGGGTTGTCAAGAAACTTCATGTGGTTATCAAAATCAAATCATGGTAAAAATAGTAAGACAACTAATTATGCCCAAGAAAGGGCAAAATTAAAGAGCTATCTAGGAAAATGAAGATTGCAAACAAAGATATTCATGTATGAGATTAGAATCAGACTTACCCCCGGCTTACCAGGGATCGTGCAATGCCATATCATCAGATTCACAGTACCATCTGCCAATGTTTCTGGCTTAGCCACAAAACCCTACCAATATTGGCACCACTAAAATATAAGTACAATAAATCAATTTGACGCTATAAACATTCTATGAGCCCACAATCAGAGAGAGCAACACACATGGGGGTGATTCTTACGCCACGCTTTGCGTTCTTCTGCGAGACGACCGCGTGCTATGCCTCCAGACATGTTGTACCCTTTTTGCAGATCTCTCAGGTTCCTACAATTACGGAACTTCAAAATTCTGCCTTGCAATTATAGGTATCAATTGAAATGTAAAGCTTTTAGTGATGATGACCAAGTAACGACGCTATATATGCACCATATGGGAGCACTACTGGCAACAGAGAAAAAATCTCAACACAGCAGAGGTCAGACAGAACTTTATGTCATGGAGAGCATTCATATACATGAAACATCCTCGATTCCAAGTGTCGATTAAGGAACCCTAAATATGGACTTCGTAATGCAACTAACCTCAGAAAAATTTCTTAGTGTCCAATTAACATCAGTGAGACGTGCTTACAAAAGTATAAAACGCCAAAAATAAGGAGAAATCACAGCATCATCCTGAAAATTCGAAGTAAAATACAATTTTGCACTAGTTACAAACATCTTCATCTCGCGGAGGAGATGACAACACATGAAAGCTTCAAATTTTAGCATGCAGACTGTTCATCACCTCAATCACCGACGTTATCCTCATTATTACGAACAAGAAAGACCCATCGATGAGATTAATCTTGTGCAGAACCCGTCAAACACAGAGATCGAGCAAGAAAACCCAACTCGATGCATCGAATCCTTAATCGAGAGGCACAAGACGAAGAACAAGCGAGAGAGAGAGAGAGAGAGTAGCGCATACCTTCGAGAGAAGCGAACGCAGACACGGCTCTCTTTTCCAGCTAGACGAAGGCTTTTAATAGCGGGTTGTGATGGAGGTCGACGGGAACGCACGTGGAAAGAGCGTCGTCGATAGACCGTCCGATCTTAAACGGACGGTTCTGCGTGGTATGACGGGGGATAGCGACTTAATGCCTAAAGAAGTCGGCCGTTGAATAGAATGGACAGTCCGCGTGCGAAGTACGCAAGCAATTTAAACGCCCCTTTCGTCCCGTTGCTTTCGGCGTTGCTATATATATTTACCTATCTGTCCTTTGACAATATCATGGTTACCATTATGCATGTAAAATTTGGCATGTGTCCTATTAATGTTAAAACTTATTTAACCACTTCCTAAATAACAAAAGTATTCCTAATATTCTTATCTTCTAATAGGTTTTCTAAAAAATAGCAATGTAAATTAGATTTTTTTTTTATATCTACTTATACTCGGGAAATTGAAAAGAATGTTCGACGATAATTATTTGAAATTATGCTAAAAAGATAAAAATTTGAGGTTTTATGAGTAATTCCTTCCATGAAAATTTATTTGGCTATCAAATTAAAAATATTTGATCGTTGCCTTTATTCTCTCTTCAAATGTCTATATGCTATCATCTTTTTCTTTTATTATTGTGGGATATGAGCATGAGCACATCCAGAATTGATTCTTGACTATTGCATGATTCTTTCATAAATAATTCAAAAAATAATTGATACGTAGCCCTTCAAATTAGGTTCGCCTTTACCACTTTAACAAGCACATATATATATATATATATATATATATATATATATATATATATATATATATATATATATATATATATATATATATATATATATATATATATATATGGCTGCATCCAATCAAGAATGCAGGAATGCAGGAGGGCTTCGATAGTTCATGATCTTATTGACCAAAGGTTTCCATATTCATCAAGAACAAAGCAGTCATAGAAGCAGCAAATGTTCTCAGCTGAGAAATTTAGTACCGTTTGGCATGGACAGATACTCTTAACTATAAATAGATCGAAGGGAACCTCATTGAAGCTCATCAAGGAAGTAAACTTCTTCGATGACACGATCACTTATCGACGCGCTTGCATCTTTCACCGGAACAAGGGAAAGGAAGAAAGCCTTAAAGAGTAGGAGCTGATGGTATCGGAGTGGATGCCACAGAAAGGCATACAAGTAAATGTTGCCAAGCATCTGGAGCTGATCAATCCAGTGTCGATAGCAAGAACATCACCTGGTATACAAAAGCATCACTGAGAGATCACAGTGCAAATTTGCAGAGCATTAAACAAGAAAGTATATGAAGTAGAAACTGACCTTGGATTCAGAACAATGTAATTGTGATCTGGTCGAGGGTCTCAGTGTATCCGAGTGGAGTCGAAGAAGGAGGCTTGGTATGGTGCTTTGTGCAGCTGAAACTCCTGGAACTGACCACCATTACCGTTTTGCGGGTTGAACGGCAGCATCATGGACTGTGATGGTGACTGATCATCCTGCAAAAACCTTGTTGCTAAATCAACCGGACTTGCAGCAGGACGGATAGCAACTGCATTCTTTGCTTTAGCAAGCTTGATATGAGAAGTTGGTCCTGGGTTGGCTGAACCGCATGGATCATTTGACAGAAGAGAGAGAGCACAACCAAGACCCGGTGCTCCATCCAAGTTGGAAGCAAAAGCAGATGATTCCAGAGCTGTAAAGTACAAACTTGAATGTTAACCTGAAGACTAATTCGGTATGGCTAGCTTCAGAACAAGGAGTGCATTATAGGAACCAATCATCCTGAATATGCACAAAGTAGATTGATTTTCAGTTGTATTCTATGTCAAAAATCGCCAGAAAGAATAGCTACTAATCTTTTTGTAATGTTCATGGAAGAAGAGCATAGCTTAGCTTATCATGCAAATGAGAAGTGGAAAATTCTCCTGATACATGTCTTACCGAAGAGAGGAACACATAAGACATACGTTTTCCCCCATGCAAAAGACCATGGCAGGTCCTTCACACATGGTGTTAAGGTGTGCACAGAAAGAGACAATAAAGTTGGTATATCTATACCTAAAATACAACAGTTCCAAACATGGATACAAAAGATTAATAGACAGCTATTTCCTTTTCTCAACAAACTTTGTAAGTGCTTTAAAATGTTACCTTCATTTAAGACATCGACAGTGGTGCCCTTGGTAGGCAACAGCCCGTCCATGTTGACATGGCGAAGGGTGGAAATATTGTGTGTTTGACAAGATTTAGAAAACTGCAGCTGCCCATTAATGCCTGCTACTTTATTTGACTTTGTCCAAGAATTGGGTTGAACAAGCTTGAAGTTGCTTGGGCCATCCCATGGGAAACTTACGGTGGTTGTCATGTGACCCAGAGGAGTTGGACCAAAATCAAGATTCATCTGATGTCTATCATCTGTACAGGATCACAATAAGATAAAACATACGGAGAGAAAACCTTCATTCAAGTTGCGGTGAAAAAGGTTGTAATCATGGGATCTACAAGCAGTTAACATAAACAATTGCAATTTCCAAAGTGAATTTTGTACTTCTTAAATTGACAAGGCAAAAATGTCCAGCAACCACATATGCTAACAACAAAAAGAACAAAAATGTTCATTCACTCAAACTGCTACAGATTGCAAATGGAAGGTTGGCAATCCACAGACATGCCTAGTTACTATACTTAACCAGTTCTAGTACATGTTCAACAGCTACTGAAGAAGCAATTTGCTAAGCTGCTAGTACACGTTCACTCGTCTCCTCTCAATTGTAATCTGATATTGGAGAATTGAACGTGGTCCTACAAGACTCGATATTCCTAGGATTGGATGTACTACTGACTATGTGTTGTGCATATATCCAACGTGGGTGTTAAACACAGTAGCAGAAGCTGCTTTTAATGACATTTCATGCTAGTCTGAACAAAGTGGTGTCAACTTGAACCAGTAAGAAGCAAAAAAGATACAAGACAACAACTACGACAACAGTAAGCCATGATGTTCCAACTTTCCACCATTAAGCTATGTACAAGGCAATAAGCAAAAAAAGGCATGCTGCAGAAAAAGAAAAGGAAAGATTTCAAGTGAATGCATCTAACAATGGATTATTGCAACCAGCTGATGCAGGCATCAGAGTTGACAGCACTAAGCGGAAAAAAATCAAATCCGACTTAAATAACTGAAACCATTGGCTTCAATCAAACTTATGGAATAAATTTCAGATAACCCTTTTAAGCTGAAACAGGATGCAACAAAACGTCAGGAGATAATATAAAAAGAGGCAAGAAAAAATATACAATCCAAGAAGAGAGTGAAGGATCTGAAATTAAAATAAACAAAAGTGACTTTATACAAGAGAAGCAGTCACTTGTGGAATACTAAGAATAAGACCATTTGTGCAGTTAACGCAAACCTAAAAATGCATCTTAACCCATATATTTAACTTAAATCCATTTAAAAATACAATAATACTAAAATAATCACTAAATGCAGAAAAGGAGATTCTATTGCCAATCCAAGAAAAACAACAGTTTAAGAGCGTTAATAACGTGCTTCCAAATCATGTGCCTGAATTTAATTATTCAGTAAACAGAAAAAGAAATAGAAATATTGTTTTTTAAAAAGAAACAGCAAAACTGTTAACCAAAATTCCATTATGCTTGTAAGAAAATGAACATAGCTGCCTGAAGCTACCATTCTTTAGGAAGAAAAAAAAAGATTCGAGTTGCTAATTTCAAAGGACATAGTCAAGTTATACCATAAAATGATGAGGAAATCCTTGAAGAATTGAATGAGATCGTTGCTGGCTGTGGCTTCCTACGGCGTGCATTATGATCAGATAGACGCCTACGGCAACTTCTCTTTGTTTGATCAAACTCAGACAAATGATGAAACCTGGAATAACCGAAAGGTTATTTTCAGGTTGTTTGATTTGTCAATAAAACAAATCGTATGAAATTTTTCAACAGAACATATATCTGGAGCACACCATACAACACAATGACCAGAAAACACTTGCATAGAATATGTTACTATAAAGTCCTGATGCAATACCCAAATATAGAGTTACTAATCCTTTCACCAGTCATTTCATTTAGAGCTTCAGATTCTGTTCACATTGGCCATCTAAGCTTGTGTAACTACTACAATCAGCATGACGATATTGGGCAGCAAAGAACTTTAATCTATATGATCCACGAGGTGTGTTGACAATGTGTTAAAGAGGGAAAAACCAAAATGATCCATAAGATATAAGTTACTTAAAAGAGCTCGATAATATGTTTCATTCACTTTCACAAAGCAACTTAAAAGAGCTTCACCTGCTACACTGTTGACAAAACCGGCGCTCCTGACCAGCTACAATTACCTTGGGAGACTTTGAATGGCTTTCACAGATTCTATGTTTGCGATGATAATCTTTAGCTATGGTAAGGTCAATGTTACAACCCTCAACCTGGCAGTAGGGGCTTTGTGAGCTCTGCTGAGACACCCTAGGTTTCTTAGCTACAACAGCGGATGAGGCCAAAGGAGGCAAGGAAGATGAGCTTTTGACATTATTCTTTGCACCACCTTCTTCAAAATAGGTGTGCCCAAGCTTCAAACGAGTAAGTGGTTCCTTACGGCGGCCTGCAGCCAAAGGAACAGGTGAAGTTCCAGAACCCCCAACCCTTGCAAAGATAATCTTATTCGAGCTATGAGGGGTCGCTTCAGCTGAATTAAAGTTAAACTCCAAATTTCTCTGTTCTGTCTTAGGTGAAGAGTCAACCGATGACGAGACGAAGATTTTGGATGAACTATTGCCCAATTCTAGAGCAGATGATGCTTCACCATGAGATGAACACACAGATCCATTGCAAATACCCATGCTGCCTTGACTCTTCAACAGAGGTTCTTGTGCAGATTTACATATTTCTTTTTCTTTTTCACTGAATAATTCCAGAGTTTCCCAATCCCACTGGAGTGGAGTCTTGGCAACCCAATCCATCCAAGAAGCACTTGCAGATTTCAAGTATAATTCTGATGGAAGAAATGACTAATAAAATGCACTCGGAGGTGCTGGATCATCAAGCGAGAATAAATTCAACCAAAAAAGAGTAAACAGAACTCACTTAATCTGGATAAAAAAAGAAGAGAACAGACCAAGAAAATTTCACAGGCTCTTCTTGACTTCTTCCATCCTTAATGACAGGAGCTTGTGAAAAGCAAACTGCAATCAAACACTTGTTGATCAGATCAGGGGAAAACATAGCAATGGGATGGAAAAGAGCAATCTTTACCTGCGGTTGTCATGCCAGGATACGGTTAATGTCCATACACATCAATAACAAAAGCAATCGTGTTTCCTGCTGAACTCACAGAAACATAATGAATCTTCTGCGCTTATCTTCTTTGATCCAGGCTACAGCAAACTCCTTTCACGGGAGCAATGACTCGGAAGCATCTAAGGCATTTCTTACACTTCCTTTTCTTACAGCTGAAACATGAAAAAAAACACAAGACACAAATTTCCCTCTGTTGGTTTATTCTGCCACAAATCTGATCAACGTCTGTACTACCAGTTGGCTGATAAAACAATTAGCACTAGTGCTCCCTTAAAAAGGAACACATCCATGGATATCAACTTTACCCCGTAGTTATTTTCTCTCAAAATTTTCTGCTCCACCAATCTATGATCAACTTTATTCCGTGTACTCGGGCCCTCCCATCGGAAGGTGCCAAATAACTTGAGCTACCACAGAACACTTCTTATCAATCAACCACAAGGCATTGTTCGGGCTGAAGGAAAATAAACAAAGAAGTCAACTTGGGACAGCTCTAACTTTCTATTCTTGGATGAAGGATGTTGGAATGCCTTTTATTTCCTCCCACACAAGCACAGTTAACCACAAACCGAGCTAAAAAGCTAGAAATCTTTCACCTTCTCCATCAACACATCAAAAAGGAGATCGCAAGGAAAAGGCTTGCCGTGAGGAAAAGGTAAAGAAAGCGACCAAACGCGACATGTGGACACACAAGTGGTACAAGCACATGGAAACACGATAGTATGCTTCTTCGTGCCCTTTTTTTGCCCTTTTTACTGCAGTCTCCCACCTAATTGATAACAAGGAACCCAGTGGCTTTCGTACAGGAAAGCAACCGACCAAAGTTACTGTCACAGAACGTCGAAAGGAAACGGTACTGCAAATTAACTAATGTCTAAGCCAGATCTTCCATTCTATACTTCTTACAAGCTTCAGATTAGGTTTAATCCGGAGAAGGAAAGGGTTAGAAGAGATCTTTGGCCATAAGGACCCAATTGCATCGTTGTTATCAGACCAACCCGCCATCTTTATCGGACCAAGCTCGGTAAAGAAAAAAAGCGTACTTTTTACCTCCTCAAGGGGAGCAGCAATATCAAACACGGAAACCAAAATGCAACTTTTACCCGGTCGGGAAAGGATAAAAAGGAACATACCGGTGAGAACCCTTGAAAGGGCGGAATCTTGAACCCTAATTATTGGGAACGTTCTAGGGTTCAAGCCGGGCGGCGTTTGTGAGACCCACCATTCGTTCCAGATTGTTTTGATCGAAATCGATCTTTGGTGGAGGTGCATTGAACCGAGAGCGGAAACAGCCATCAGAAATGCACTGCAAGCGATCACGTGCGGTCACCTGGCCGCACCAGAACACTCGCCCCTCTTGACTGAGAGAGCACTCCATCTTGTCTCGCTCCAAATGGGCGGCGAGGAGAGAGATGGCAGCCCCCAGTGAGAAAGGAGCTCGAAGAGGTGCGACAAGATGGGAATTCTACCAAAAAAGTAAGAATATATTGGGAAATTAAAGAAGACGAGAAAATTCGACTATTGGAATATAATTACAACTTTGTCCAACGTCAGAGTCGAATACACTCACCCCCCCGGTGAGTTTGTCTAATAAATAGTACGAAGGGTCTACTCATATTAGAGATTCCTATTTAACATTCTTATTTTTATTATTTATAATTTTATTTTTATTTTTTTTAATATATTTAAATTATTCCTTTATAAATAAACATCTTTCTTGATCGAGTAATGGGCAAAGATTCACTATAAAAGACTTAAGATGTGTTTTAAGTTCCAAACTATCTCAATCTCAAACTCTTAAGGTTTACGATAAGTTTGAATGTCAAACTTGGATCGACTCGGAACTCTTATATGTCAGACAATTAAAACCTATGATAATAAAAAAAATGATTTTCCAAGATCATGAAACCCATCTACATGAGCTTATCACTTGCATCATATCACCATGCCTTATAGGATCTGTAGTAATTAATATATCTAACTTTAATATATGAGTTGCTGCCTTGAATGAGCTAAAGACATTGGCACATGGATTTCTGGAAGGCTACACCAAACTGAACTGTTCATAAGTGTCGGATCTAGGTTTGGTAGGTCAACATTATTTGACCCATCTAACTTGGGACCTCTGCAAGGAACAGATTTTAATATCATGTGGACCTGAGCTCCTGTTCCATCAGTGGGGGGAGGCATCAACAGCCACTTGACAAAGCTGCCACCAAGGAGTCATTTTTGCATTGATGCTGTTGCTGCTGTGACTGTTCCTGATGTTGTCAGTGGTTTTCTTGGAGGTCTGAGAAGATGAACCTATCATTTTCTTTTGGAATCTTTAAGGCCTGGTGTCACTGACAGTAGCTTGGGGCATCAGCTGCTGGAGCAGCCTCTCTGGCTTTGGCAATTTTTTAGGCTCTTCTTCAAGATTATTTAACTCAAAATAGACCAACTTATGAAATATTTTTTTGATCTCATTCATCATGAGGCCAATCATACTGATGATTGTATAGGGAATTTGCCATCTTCAAGACACTCTTTCAAGATAGCTGGTCTTTAAGAAAATAAGTTTGTGAGATGTACTGTTTATCACATTGATTGGTTGTGATAATGATGTGCCACCAGAATCAAGCCATGTTCTTTCTCACAGTGTAACAAGGTTTTGTTGCACTTGCAATCTGTGACAATTGATTGAGGACTTTTAGTAGGAGGTTTTGAATGAAAAGAATTACCAACATACAGTAAGGTAAATGACTTTCCATGGATAATTGTAGATTGATATTGTCTGCACTGGGGGTCAAGACAAGTCAAAAAAACAAAAAAGAGTAGTTAAACAAACACCTCTCATCTAATGTTTAGAAAACAACAACACAAGAACCTACTTATCTACTCTGTGTACTATCAGTAGCAGCTGAGTAAAATAAAGTCATAAAAGAGAGTGGGGTTTTAGCAACATGCATACCAAGAATTCTTTAATTTGGTGGAAGTGCAATAGGAATTAATGAATCATTTATTCATATTAATTTGGACAAAATGGAAGCATAGATACACTCTAACTAAGAAGCCTCCTGGCCTTAATCATTGATTGACCATTGGTCTTGTGTGGTTGCAGATTCAGTACCCAAGCAGTTCTTAAACAATGACAAGTCTATGTTGTCTATTCTCTTGAGAAGAAAAAACTTCAAAAAAAGGGAGAAAGATTAGACACCAGATGCAAATGATCTATCAAAAACCACAGCAGCAAAGGCAGTGTGTGTTCAAATGATGTCAGTTTGCTTGATTTGACTTCACTAAACCCACCTTGTCATTATGGTTATGCTCAATCATCTTCTTTCTAGTCATCAGCACAAAACCACATTTTTGTACTTGATTAACTCCTTGATCTGATCCACAATAGAATCTTTCATCATCTCCAGTACAGAGGTGCTCTTCTATATCAAAATCACGTTTGATGGCTTGTTTCTTCTTGTGAACTCATTTTGCCTACTCCACAAGACCCACTCATGGAGATGATCATGATGATGATGGTAAATTGCATCAAAAATTCAAAAGAGAAAAAAAATATTTGTTGATACATAATTAATCAACAATTCATTTTCTCATATAACTAATTTCATAATGTCCACAAGTGAATCTCGAAAAGCAAAAACATCTTAATTGGTTGAATTGAACATAAAGATTCAACCTTTGTTATCTCTCGTGAACACGAAGGTAGATGATTTGATTTAAAATAAAAATATAATAATAAATTCTTTTTTATAAAATCTAAAATGTGGCCCAAATATTGCATCGAGAGGGCATTGTTCAAGGGACCAATTATTTAAATTTTAATGAAGTAGTTAATATAATTGACAAAAATATATTATAAAATTTGAACTTTAGCTTTATCTAACACCTTTCATCTCCATCAAGAGCACTTGAGCTGTTGCATCCTTGCATCTAATCCAGTTGTTTAAACCCAAGTTTGTTCTTTGGTGTCCTCAAATTGACAAGTAGAATTTAATATGAGCTCTAATATTTTATGTGTCTATGCTAAATATATGACACCAACTTGCTTCATGTACTTGGTTGGGGTTCAATGAGATAGCAAGTGGCAGTCTTTTGTTGTGTGCCCTATCACCATGATAAAGAAAACATAGAATCAAGTCAATTGGCTATTTCCTTAACATACTTTATGCCAGGTGTTACAATGTTGCATTTATTAGCTCATTGAGTGGGGGGGGGGGGGAATACAATTCCCAATTCTTTATGAGCTGTTGCATCATCTCATTTATGTTTAGATTATATATATAAATAAATCTAATCCAAAGGTGGATGTGAGTCCGTTGTAGTCTAGTTGGTTAGGATACTCGGCTCTCACCCGAGAGACCCGGGTTCGAGTCCCGGCAACGGAAATAATTTTGGAACTTATTTATTTATTTTATGCACTTATGTTTAACTGACGCACATCACATGTTTGTTTTTTTGCCTCGTCATTGCGAATATTTCCGGATTCTTATTACATCAGAGGTGAAGGCAGCTGGGCTCCATTCCATGTCCTGTGAAGCACCCATCTGCTGCCCAGAGAGAGCAGAAGAAGATCATGTCGCTGAAACCTTTCCTGTTTTTTGTTCTTTCTGCCGACGATCCGACAAATTGAGCTCCAATTGTTTGTGATTTTGCTCGGCTGATCCTAGCACACCACATGTTTGATATTTTGCCTTGCCGCCCTCGACATGGAAAATATTTCACTGTACTTGCGAAGTCTCGTCACATCAGAGGTTGAGGCATCTGGGCTCCCATCCCATGTCCGTTGAAGCCCCATCTGCTCTTGTTTGTGTTCTTTCTGCTGACTATCTGACAGATTGAGTTCTAACAGCTGACTTCGTAGTGACAGTATCCTACCCAAGTAATTATGAATCATTCAGACACAATTAAGCAAAAATAAATGGGGAACTTCCTACTGTAGATGACAGGTGTTAACTCTGTTCTATATAGCTAAGAGCTCATGATCACTGAATGCACACTAGTCATGGAAGTATGGCTGCAATTTGAAGACACCATGCATAATAATGTCAAAACAAGGTAAGAAATAGTGAAAGAAGTACAGACAGTATCAGACCAGCTCCCTGGTATCTGATTCCAGAATCAGCTATGATCATTACACCAAACCGGCAAGTACCAGTGGATGGATCCTTGTTGGTGGTCGTCGCCAGGTTTTCGAAACCACAAGCCACATCGTCCTGGTCGTTCTTCTGGTAAAAACTGTTGAAAGCATATGATATATTCCCTCGGGCATCCAGATCGCCACACGAAGTCTTGTAACCGAGACTAGTGCAATCTGCATTAGCACATGCATAGCTGATGCTCGGTGCGACCTTTGAGTTATCGAGATTGACAGAGGGCTTCAGAACACACCACTTCTTGTCCAGATACTGGATATTCTTGGCACGAAGTAGCGTGCCAGTCTTCGTCGTCCCCAGATTCAGCTGATACTTTGGCCACCCATCGTAAGTGTAGATACCCCAGTGCCGCTCGAAGTTCCCTGGTTGGATGCTCTTTTGATCCTCATCGATCAAACTGAAAAGGTATGCATCAATCGGTCCAGCCCTCATCGGTGTGCCCTGCCCTGATGAGATGTGGTTCATGAATCCTTGATTGAACTTCTGAGCATATTGAACATTTGCATTCACGTCGCCGTCTGTTGGCCAACCAATCTCACCAACGATGATGGGGAGATTTGGGAAGCCATTCTTCTTCATGGCCCATACGAGAGTATCAAGATTTGCGTCGAACATGTTGCTGTATGTGACTGAACCATCAACGACAGCAGAGGAAGATCCTTCGAAGAATGCATAGTCCACAGGAAAGTTGGGGTCGCTATAAAGGCTGATGAAAGGATAGATGTTCACGGTGAAGGGTGCGGCATTGTCATTGAGGAACTTGACAATGGCCAGCATGAGGTCGCGAATGTCAGAGCGGAAGTCCCCATCAGAAGGTCGACCACTAGGTGACGCATAAACATCAGCATTTTGTGGAGTAGTGACTTTGACCTGGTTACTGAGGCCTGCTTTGATGAGAGCTCCTTGGATATTTTGGAGTGCTGGAAAAGTAGTCTGCAGAAAGCTCCCATTGTAGGTCTGCAAGAAAGGTTCATTTCCAACTGCGACATACCTGTTCATGATAAGAGAGCAAAATTTTGCTGAGCAAAGCATCAATATGAATTATTCCTTCTGAAAATTTCAATGTGAGGGAACCAGAACACAATGTTTAAATTGCAGCATTGAACATCACAAAGTATTTCAGGTACTGTCACCTTGGTTCATCAACCTTTACCACTAGGCTGGACTTGCATGCTAACTGCAGTTCGAGTGATTGCCATTATAAACCAAAAGTCAAGAAATCCTCATAAAGAAAGGGGCAGCTCAGGTTTTATATGACGTGATCAATATCAATACATGGAAATTAGCATACATCAACATCTAAATAGAAAAACACAAGGAAGAGTACTTATATCGTCAAAGAAGCTTCTTGTTTGAGAAAGGAAAAGGTTAAACAAGGGGTTCGGAGAATGCATATAGAACACGGATCTACAATCTAGGAATTCTTCAAATCCCAAACCTGATCACTACAATAGTAATCCTGATGGAAATATCTCCTAAGGAGGCCTAATTATCACTTGTTACGGAGCTTCTCAGAAAAATTCGAATAAAATCATAGATCCGTTGTAAAAAGTCCAGTCAGCTAGCATCCATTCCTAATAAAATCAGTTTAGAACATGGTAGATTCCCAATGAGAGGAAACTAATAAATCCATAAATATATAACTAATATAACCGGCAGGGGTGACCCTTGGCAATCACGTTTGAGGAGAAGAAACGTGAGGTGAGAGAAACCCTTCATTTCCATGCTGTCGTAGAAGACCACGTTGTTATTCGGTTTTGGTAATGGTATCGCTTAGCAGCTCTGTGCTCTTACACGCACAATGGAATCCCGAAAAGGTATAATATCTACCTAGCCGCTTCATGCTCATGAGAAAGTTAATGGTGTATCATAACAATTATGATTGCAAAAATTAAAATGTTTTGATAATGTCCATAGTTGTCGCTTTAATATGAATTAAAACGTCTTATCAGTAAGCATCTGTCAAAGAAGTTGCAGTTTTAACCATGCCATACATGGTTTCTAAAGGGAAGAGGCAAGAATAGAACACACTTCATAGTGGCAGGAACAATTTGAGATGTTTTTGTTAGATTTAGCATAATGAGAATTCCAATAGAGCGAAATATTTAGATTATTAGCAGAATACGTGATGCTGTTCTTTCAACTAATTTCTCATATATTTTTCTTTTGGTGAAATAAGTAAGAACAGTAAAGAACAACACATTCATTAAAGAAACTGTATAAATTTGACAAAGTCATTGATACTTAAATTGCCAGATCAAGAAAGATCTTTAAGAAATAGAAAAGCTAAAAGCAAATTATGAGTCATTGCAAGCAGAACTAGGAGCTCAGAAGACTGGACCTCAAACCCCAACTTTTTGCTTCCTCTCCTACTTCTAGATCCCAGTGTTGTGCCTCATCTCTTTCTTTATTTACAAACAGTTTCAATCGGCCTATAACTTTGTGTTTAATAATTTCATGCAGTCCCATATTGGTTAGGATTTCGAGAGCCATGACTTCTCACCCAATTGTGGGGACTGCATAAATGCTGAAAGAACGTGGTATATTATGCAGTTAAGATGGGTCTGTTTCAAGAAGGAACTCCCTCCTTGGTTCCTTCTTAAGTCTCTTTGCGAGATTTTTGTTCTACTTGACTCGTTCGTCGAGTGGAGAGTGTTACACACCTTTAGGGAAGGCAACCAGTGTGCCCACTCACTTGCTTCTTTTACTAAACAGTCCAAAGCGGATCACATTTGGAGGCAGGATTGGCATCCTGACTTTTCTCTATTTTGTACTCTGATGAGCAAGCTTTACCTCGTAATCATCCTTTGAGTTAATATAGTTCTTCTATTTTTGACAAAAAGAAAAGGAAAGACGGGTTTGTTCCGAAAATGCAACAAAAGAGTCCTCAGCTAGGTAGTGATTGTCTTCAATATGCTAAATCTCGAGGTCTTAATATACATCAAGTGCATGCAGGATTGTGTTCTTGGAATATTCTAAATTTCCAGGTCTCAATATCATCAAGTGTGTGCAGGATTACGGTTTCCGAGTACTCCCAGGTGATACACCAAAAATGCTACCAAAGAGTCCTCAGCTAGGTAGAGTGACTGAGTTCAATATGCTAAATCCCGATGTCTCAATATTCATCAAGTGTACGCAGGATTGTATTATTGGAATACTTGGAGGTGATCTATTATCTCAAATTAAAAGTTCATAAGGAATCATTTAGCAACTGCAATCATATGGATCACAAGATATAACCCTAGTTAGAAAGCAATGTACTGAAGAAAGTGAGAACCTGATATTGACTCCATCATTGATGTATGCTGAGACATTATTGGACACCCAGTTGTTTGCAGCCTTCATACTAGTGGCCAGCATCGCAAGCATGTCATTTGGGATGCCAACCATGACCTCCAGCCCACTCTTCCTCAGGGCACTCATTGTGCCCTCTTCAGCATCAAACAGCTTCACCTTCTGAAACCCATTCTCCTTCAGCATCTGAACCACCGTAGTTGGCGATAGAGGGTGGCTTGCCTGTGTCCCCCAATTAGCACCAATCCCACCCACAGAAACCAGTAAGCAAATCCAAGAAAGAACCCCAAAAGCAAGTGAAATCCACCCCATTCTCCCCAAGCTGCAACTCCAAGATCTTGTTCCCAGTCTACCTCATGAACTCGAGAACCCCCAAGTCTAACAACAGAAGAAGAGTTGGATCAAGAGATTTCACTACCACCAGCAAAAAAATCCCCAAGGAAATCCACTTAGAGCAACCTGAAGAAATCAACACAGAGACAGCAGTCAACAGCAATAAATATGATGTTTTGGTTTTTTTTCCAAGAAGGGATTAAAGCTTGCAGCAAGAACCCAAAAATAGCTTCTTCAGATCCAAAAATAGTCCCTTGGAAATTGCATCGACACTTGATGAGCTTCAAAGAGCCTTTTACAACAAGAGTAGGTGGTGGTGGCAAAGGAAAAATCTTTCTGAAACAGGATGCAGAAGCAAAGAAAGGAGGGGCAAAGATCACGGAAAAAACAAAGCAAAAATAAAAAGAGAGAATATTCTTAATCACACAGACCAATCCAAAGGCCTCTCGGCTGCAGCATGACAGCCAGCCCAGTCTATTCCCCTTCCCCACTCAGAGAAAAAGAAAAAGGCAACAAGCTTAAAGCGCCTCGCTTATCTAACAAATCCCGACTCCACATTTAATTAGCACCGCTAAGAAGAAAAGATACAAAAAATCCTTTTTATCCTTTTCTTTTTGTTTCGACTGAGACGACGGGGGAGTTAAAGATCCTGAGCACACTGCGCGACAACGAAGATGAGGTGGCTCCGTGCATGAATAATGGACTGCGGTCGTTTTCTCTTGGCATGAATTATAGAGAAAGTACCTGAAGATGGCACCCTTCTTGGCTTGGATAATGGTGCTTCACACAGTGGTCTTCGCCATAAATGTTTTGACTGACAATACTCTTGGAAGATGTGAAAGCATTCACGGATCCAGAGTTTGCCGACCTGCAGAGTCTGTGGTGATATGATTCATGCGTTATGCGCAGTGTATGAATTCGAAAACTCATTTGGAAGAAAGCAGAAGGATACCTGGAAACATTAGTGTTTTGAAACGGACACGACAAGTTTGATGAGTTCATGAGCACTCCGGGCTGTTCCAGGCCGAAGCAGGTGCGCACAAGCTTGTGACTGGGTCCGTCTCGTTACTGGTGAGTGCCATGTCCTGTGCATTACTACTAGCTTCACAGTGACAGGTAAACAGTTCTTTCTTGATGGTAGGATCACAGAGAAAGCAATGAGGAAGACATAATTACTCTGTGAATAAACTACAATAAAGCTACATCTGTAATCATTCGTTGAAGCAAATGAATCTCCAAAAGCGAACATTGATTACCAGTGAGTATTGTAGAGGGTCATTGCTCCGGTAGAGCTGACCCAGTCCCCTCACCTGTTTCGGATAAGAGAATGGGGTCATCATCGATGGGTGATATAAATTGTGGGTCACAGAGGCTTTTGGCTGAGCACTCTGCGTTCCTCAGTCTTCATCATCTCTGGATCTTAAAGAGCATGCATCAGAGCTTTCACAGATTTAGAGACTTGCGGGGACGAGTACTCTGCACTCGTCTCAAACTTTCCATTTTCTCAGAAAATAAAGTAAAATTATATTCAAACATCATGTGTTATGTTCATCTCTCTAATCCAAACTAAATCTTTCTTTCCTCTCAACAAGACTATAAGATCTTATCTTAATTATTGTGATTATCTTATTTTGTTTTTAATGCATTGTAAGCGAAAATTAAACTGTTAACAATAGTCATACCGACATCTAATTCACTTAAAAGGATGAAATCAAATTTCTTATATATATATATATATATATATATATATATATATATATACATATATATTTAATATAATGCTGATGAGAATACCTGAAGTCGAAAATTCACATTTAGTTACTAAAATTAATTAGTTTTAGTTATATTGAAAATAATTCGAGCCGAATTCAAATAACGTTGCAATGAGGCTCGTGGATCCGAGTCTAATTATAGGTTGGGTCAGGTCAAGTTGGGCTCCAGTGGACACGTGCGGATGCTGCTAGTATACACCAGCCCGTGTGAGAGTACCGGCTCGAGAAGGGCTCCGAAGACCCCGGAAGCTTCGAGAACCCTCCCGGTTTAGCCGATGCGGAGCTAAGAGTCGTCCCCGATTTAGACAAGCGCCTGCCTATAACGATCCTCGCCTGCCTCTTCCAGGGTCTTCGCTTCCCCAAACTCGTCGGAGAGCCGCCTCGGTCGACCTTGCGATCCGATCTCGTTCTTCTCCTTCTTCTCTTTCCGTCGATCGGTTCTTGTCTTCTCGCCGGGCCTTCGATTCCTCGAATCCGGTAGGGTAGCGGCGATTTACGTATGGAGGGCGGCGGGGTGGCCGAGAAGCAGGCGTCCTACACCTACTGGGTGAGGGAGACGCGGGAGGACGCTGCCCCCCTTCCGGTGCCCCGCAAGCTCTCCGCCGACGACATCTCCAAGCAGCCTCAGCCCAACACCCTGGGATCCGTCTGGAATCAGGTCCCTTCCCCATCGCTTTCTCTTTGTTTTTTTTTTGTTCTAATTTTGGTATGTGATGTAACGTGGGGTTAATGGTTTGACGCTAGTTTTAAAATAAGATAAGGATGGATTGTGTGCATGACATGAAGCTCGTCTGTAAGCAGTATTAATTTTTATGTCATTTGAAAGTTTGAGTAGACAAGCTTAACTGTGAACTATTTTTTAGAACTTATGGCGATATCTACTCTATCGTGCACAGAAAAAGGATAAGAAAAGACAAGAAAATATGAAGGAAGAAGAAAAGGAAAGAAAAAGATGAGAAAATAAGAGATAAAATAAAAATAGAAGAGAAAGTAAAATGGAATTACTTTTTCGCATTTAAAATAAACATATTTAGAATTATTTAAATTGTAAGGAACATATATTTTTAGATATTTTAATTTAGAATCATATATACGTACCAGTATGTTAAATTTGCACCGTGTTAAGCTGTAATATTATATTCCTAAATTTGAGCAATAAGCATGGCGTTAAGATTGAGCAACATAGATTCTCATTTTTACTGTAGTCATCAGTCACACTTACAGGTGGCTATTAATATATCTGAAAAAAAAGGAAATCTAGTGTGCAAAACTCTAGTCAATACAATGTCTATCGAGGTAATCTAGTGGTTATTAATACACTGTTTTAACTCTCCATTTAGTGAAGCCTTTTGAAATATTTATTTATAGATTTGTCAATGTCATATGTCTGACAATATGTATTTTAGATCTCTTATGTTTTGCTTATCTTGCTTCATAAGATATGGTTGGTCACAGTGGGAGGATGTGTTGGGTCGCCTTCATCCTATGAAATATTGTATTTTTCCTCAGTATTGTTTTTATCAGCTGACAGTTTAAGATGCTTCTCATCTAAACTAAAAGCATGCTCACAAACTCTGTGAGATAAGATTTTTTTTTTTTTGTATTGTTTCTTTTTTCATGCGTGCCTTGATTATTTGGATAAATTTGCAGGCTGGAACCTGGGAGGAGAGAAACCTTAATTCGTGGGCAAGTAACAGAATAAAGGTACGAAACCTTATAAATTCATAGATGAAGAGTATGTACGTTGGCGTGAATCTATTGAAATACCTTATTCTCTTGTTGTTTGAGAAAATGTAGATGGGTTTGATCTTGAATTTCAGGAGTTGCTCAAGTCGATGGACTCATTGGAATTCTCTAATGGTAAAGCATATATCAATGATGTGTCCAAATGTTCAGGCGATGTAAGTATAAGACCATTTAATCCATAATTTCAGTTTGGTTGTTGTTTATCACAGTTCTACTTTCTATGTGTGAAGCCTTATTTATGGAGTTAGCACATGTAAGATTAATCATTCTGTGGCCATGATGTCCAAAAGGAATTCTATCTGGACCTCCTGTTTAGATCTTGAGCTCTTCCTGAGTTTTAGGTTTCTATGCTCTACTTTTATGGTCTAGATATCCTTAAATATGGGATAATCATCATTCTCCGTCATGCTTTCTTTGCTTGAATATGTGGCTGCATCTGATCCTCTTATTTCTATAAATGTAATATTTTGTGGCATCATATGGTTCTATAAATGAAATGTCAAGAAACACCTTTGCTGGAAAGACACCAGACATATGACTCCAACAGAATTCTTAAAACAACTATAGATTATACAAGATAGCCTGAACTGACTGATAATATTTCCTCATGTCATTGAATATCTGATGTAGTATATGTTCCTCTGTGTCCCTGACATGTGTATCTTACAGACTGAGAGTTGATGAATCATTGAGAAATCACCACTGATATATTTAAAAATTATCATTGTTTGGTTTGATTCAATTTAAGAAAAATAATGCTGGCTTATTAAATAATGAAACTCAAATATCTGTCCTTTTTAGGATAGTGTGTGAAATGACTAAGGCTGTTTACCTGTTCTCTTTGTGTGCAAATGCACGGCATTTTGTGCCATTCTGTGTTTTTCTTTGACATCTGGTTAGCTGGTTTAATAATGTATCAAATGGCCGAGCAGAACTTGGTTTCTGTGCTCTTTCTTATTAATCTTGAAGTATTTATTGATTATCTTTATTACTTAAGCACCTAATGCCTTAAAAGCTACTAACATAGCATTATATTATTGACTGTGTCGAGCAGGCTTTTCTTGTGACAGTGCGAAATAAGAAGAGAGTTGGTTATACCTACGAATTAACTTTGAAGTTCAAAGGTAGAGTACTTCTTTTGTCTTGGTGACTCCAGATCTGTTTCTTTTGCCTTGTGGTATAAGCTCATCGAGTTGTGGAGCAGGTGAATGGTTGATTCAAAATGAGAACAAGAAGATCAAGGGTCACTTAGATATCCCTGAGTTCTCATTTGGTGAACTTGAGGATCTGCAGGTACATGCCCTATCACTACCATCTAGAATATCATCTAATTCACAAATTTAGGCAGCGTTTACTTAACTGTTATTAATTCATGGTCTGACAAAATCAGAGCAATGTTGCAGTGTAGCATTTCATAATGATGTCTGCTCTTGCAGGTAGAGGTGAGTCTCAGTGAGGAAAAGGATTTGGCAGCCAAAGATAAAATGCAGATATGCAAGGATCTGAGGACATTTTTGATACCTATCCGTGAGAAACTAATGGACTTCGAACAAGAGCTGAAGGATCGGTAGAAGTAGAGCCCTTGTTTTGGTGCAATTTGGTTCATCTGGGATTGTTGTGGCTCAAGCCTCCTCTTGTTTGTACAAGATTATGTTATCAATTGAATCTAATCACCCACGACTTTATAACTATTGAATCTAATTGCCCATGACTTTTATGACAATTGAATCTAAATGCCGTTACATGCTCTTGGAGTGTCGGTATGTTTTGTGCGATCTTCCCAGTTTGAAACCTTTATTTGTTTAATCACTATGTTACCTTTTTATTTGCTTTTCTTTAGATTTGTGCTCGTGGATTTCCTAAGTCGACAAACGAAAACAGAGATTGTGCTCGCGCCAATCAAGATTCATTATGTCATATACTATGATCGGTGGGATCATCCGACTCGTGATATGAAGCTTCTTCAAACTCTTTTGAACGTATTGTGTCTACTCTCTTGTCATTTCACAGAGCTTTGTCATCGTTGTACAGTGATATTTTGTTTTCTATCCAACTTTCGTAGTCAAAAAGTTACAGATCGATCCTTCTTTGGCTACAAATTATTTGCTGATTGTTGCTCTGATGCTTTTCCTGTTTTCAAACATTTCAGCATCAGAGGCTGCCAGAAGAACCCGAGTGGTGCAGAGACGTACTTGGGTATGTATCGGGTACTGTTTCTTACTCGTTTCAACTCCTTTTCAGAAAAATAGACGATATGATATTATGTTTCAGACTGAGCGTTGAACAGATCCATTTGTTAAATGGCTTGTCAGCATAAAACCTTTAGCAGATATATATGTATATTTTTTTCCTTTTATACATGTCTAAATCTTTAGCCCTCCGATGGAACTATAAAGATCAGCTCCTCTACACTAAAGAAATCGTCATCCACTGGAATCACTGCTCCTCTGCTGAAACTGCGAACCCAAAGCAACAGTTGATGCCTCGCAACCAGCTTTCGCGTACCACATCCGAAACAATGCCCGCCTGCTGCTATCTTCAGGGTTTCTTGTCTTCTGCAAAAAAATTATTCCCATTCGGCCATTTAGGTGTGTTGAATGACCAAAGGAGTATATACATTTGCAGTGGTGAATGCTTGAAGCAAAAGCAGTAATCAAATGTTGTTGGTCGGTGTGTGAAAGATTTTGATTTCTGGTTGATGCATATGGTAAGCTAGCAACTGATGTGAGGAACTCACGGACTGGAGAAGGGTCAACATGTACAAAGAAGCTGGCAGCTACTATTAGGTAGCAAAGAACGAGCATTAAACCTTTGAAGTAGTTAGAAGTACCCTCCTGGAACAAAAACCATCATATCAACTTGTGATCACATCATAAATAGCAAGAATGATTAGATTCTACTGGATCTTAGTATAGTCCAGAGATTTTGCTGCGATTGCTTTCGAAAGGCCATCTGGAAACAGATTAATCTACTTTTCTTAACATTTGTAGTACAACCAGAAGCTTACCTGCAACATGAAGGCTACAACTAATACTGTAATGAAGAGTGATGCTGTCTCAAAAAGTTGGAAATTTAGGTCCATTGGTCGTCCCATTATCCACCCTACCACCACACAGAAAGGGATCTGCATGGTGAATACATGCAATGGAATAGCATGAGATAGATTGTTCGTAAAGACCCTGCTGAAAACAATATGTTGGGCTGTCCATGGTGAGTAAAGATGATGATTACTAGGCATACCCCAAACATGGATATCTGTGTTGATGACCCAATAGCAACTCCTAGAGAAATGTCCTGGAGAAAATATGATAGAGAAGCCTTCCTCAAGATGATCAAGCAGTACAACTTCGAAGATTTAAGGGATGTGGAGCCTTACGAGCTTGTCCTTCATGGCAAACATGATTGCACTCGCATGCTCAGCTGCGTTCCCCACGATCGGCAGCAAAATGACGCTTATGAAAGCAATAGGAATGTTCCATGCGGCTGAAGCACCCTGTGAGAGGAATCATGGATGCAGTGGCAACAGGTCATCAAACAATGGTGGGAAGAGGTAATGAAACAGTAGAAAGAATGCAATCTACATTTCCTGGTCTATTAGGTGAGACTCTTGCCAGATTTTTCTTGAAATTTTGAAAACTTATTTTAACAAATATAATGTGCAAATAAAAGGTGAAGTCATTTACATTTGAAGGAAGTACAAAGCTACATGACCAAGAAGATCATGTATAATTTTGTTGGAACATGAAGTGCACTTATTGTACTAATTTACACAGTGACACTCTAAAATCAAACTTCAGCAAAAGAATTAAGGAGTAGAAAAGCAAAATACAAACCTGTATGGCATCAACCAAGTAGTCAGAGAGCACTGAGATCCAACCAGTCAAAATTGCTAGCCAAATGATGGCTTCCCATTTGGAAATCTCAGGAACTTCTTCATCATCTGTACCCCCTTCATTTTGACCTCCTTCCTTCAGTTAAATTTAATTTTAGAACCGAAGAATGAAAAATGCCATGTTGTGTAAGAATGCACAACTGAAGATGGAAGATCGAATAAAACCAGGAAATAAATGTCAAAAAAATAACTGAACAAAACAGCAATTCATCAAAAAGTAGCATAATTTTATCCAGAGTTAGCATCAACTGGAGATCATTTCTGCACAATTGAGTTTCCAAATTATAAAAGAAAAACATGTGACCTTTTTAGGAAAAAAAATCTCTGATCCTATATAATGTTCACCAATGGTATCCTAAAATCTTATGTTGGAGATCATTATAGATCAGATTTAGCAGTAAAAAACTCAATTTGAGAAAAATAAAAAGGTTTAAGTTTTTTTCCAGAAGCAGCAGCTATATGCCAAAGAAACAAACTGTATCATAGAGAATACACTTGTATCAATCTAAAACCACCATAGTTATCAGGATGAAATGCCAAGAAAAATATCAAGAAGAACGGAAGGATATTGCGAAAACTGGATGAAGAACTAACCTCATTGACCCGCTCGTAGGATTCATTATGACCTTTTAGCTGGAAAACAAGGTAAAAGGCATATGCCACAAGCATTATGCAGCTGCTAAACCTTGAAAGGGCTAATTCTGATTTGCCATAATGTACTTCAGAGTGTGTGTAATGGAGAACAGCAGGGAAGAGCAAGCCCATCACTGCCATCAGAAGCAAGCCGGAGTTCACTACAGCAGCTGCCTGCCACAGAGTAGTAACAATCACTGTGACCTTCATAATTAAACCGCACAGTCCCGTAATCAAATAACAGTACCTTATCGAAAACTTGGTCCTTCTTCATAAAAACAATCCCTCCGCAGAAGAATGCGCAACCAAGAACCAGCAGCATATTTGACAATATGGATCCTAGTAGCGACTGTTGAACGACCCGTATCATTCCACCTTTTAGTGCATGGACCGATATTATCATCTCTGTTGCATTTCCAAAAGTAGCATTCAGAAGGCCTCCCACTGCATGTGTGTATTTGCTAGTGTTAGAACAAAACTCTTCATCATCTGGGTGAGCATGTAACAAGGGGCTGCATATATGCAAAAGCAGAAACTATTACTAACAGTTATTGAAATGTGCAAAATATTTGTCCTTGCACAGAACAGGCCATTTGCTGCTCCTCTGGTTTGAGTAAATGGCAGGCATAATTTGTTCTATATAAATGACATTGAAGACAAAAATTCTCAGATTTAATCCTTTTTTAGTTACATTAGGAAAATTTGATCACATTAGCATCATCGAGTACTCATGAATTTGGATTACCTGAGCTGCAAAGTTCCAAGCTTGTTTCCTTGGATTGTGCATAATAAACTCTTACGACATTGAACAAATGCTAGAAGATGGATTTAGCATACAACAGTTCACTATCATGTTGATCGATACATATTGGGACTTTCAGATCTTACCGTGCCAGAATGGACTTGGAAGGTATCATGCCGAATTGTGCCAAGATGGCCATATATGATTAGGCCAATTTTTAGGTTGCGCTAGCCGGTACAAGTACGTGCCAACCAGCATGCCACAATAATTGTACCATGCCAAAAAAACTATTGACATCCTATTTTTCCATGAAATGGCAATCCTTGTGTAGATGGCCATCCAGTATTGAGTGTTTCAACAGAACCATAACTAAATTTATGCTTAAAACTCGTTATGATGCAAGCAAAGAGATGCTGGCTCTCATGTATTCTTAAGTAAGCTAAATACCATTTCAATAGATGAGAACTATAATGGCCAGCAGAGAATTAGATCTCAGTCATCGTAACTAACCAATTCGTCGAGTAGGATCACCGGATGGATGGTCAGTTTGACTTGGAAGTAGCTTGATCTAGTTTTACTTTATGCAGCTCATTAAATTGATTAATTATGTTTGACCAACTTTCATTAAAATCAAAGACAACAAATTAAAAATTTATGGAGATGTCCATCAAATAATGAAATCCAATGATAAGCAGTTTAGTAAAAAGCTAGTAATTATCAGGACTGTTTAGTATGTTTTAGTTGTTTAAATACTACAAGTGGCTTTGATTATTGCTGTCCCAAAATACCAAAAGTGTGAGCCTTAAATCTGCATGGAACAAAATACTACCTGTTGGTCCTGTGAAAAGTGCTAGCTGCCTGCATCATGGCAAGAACATAATTGTATCAGATTGCTAACTTATGATGCTGCATAAATGAGTTGAAGAATAATAGCTTATCTATCATGTTAATAATAGAATACTAAGCATCGTACTCTGTGGCAAAACCTAAACGCTCTGCCAATGGAATAATGCCCAGCAAACTCAGAAAGAACACCCATCCCTAAATGCCAAAAAAATATTACCACAAGATAAATCATAAATAAAAATTAATTGTTTATATATGTTCCTACAGAAAACATCAACAACTGAAATAAGAAAGGTTTAGAGAAAATCAACTAACTTGATCCTCAGTCAAATGATGAATCACGACTGCTAAAGGTCCACAAGGCATCAATATATTTATCTTGGATGTAAACAGTATTACTTTTAAGCTCCTCAACAAGCTGGTATTGATGTTGTCGATACTTTTCTGTTGTTCCACAGCAGAGAAGGAACCATGATGAATTCCAGTCAGACCATTAGTCATTTTTGTGAGTTCCATGGGGCTAACAAGGCTTTCATCTTCAAATTCATGCTCTGATCTACCATCCATAGAACCCATCTGTGTGATGAACCAATTAACATATAAGCATAAGTCACAAACAAAAGACTTTCATGAATTAAATAATTTAAGCTCATAAAATCATATATGCAGGGTTAATTTCCTTTTTTGTTGATACGTTAAAATTTTGTTGATCTACAGTTGAAGTACTGCAATATACATTTCATCATAGACATGGAGAAAAGGCAGTATGGAGGAGGTTCTATGGAATAAGCATAAGAAAACTCACTTCAAAGTGAGAGTGAACTATGCCCAGTTGAGGTTTTTCATCAATTTTGTCCATCTGTAAAGAAAGATTGATTATGAAGAGGAACAACGACACTGCAGACATAATGGACTATGATCAGTGAAGATCTCGGACTCGAGGACTATCATCAGTAAATTTCTCGGACTCAACTTATAAATGACATGATAAACAAGGGAGCAAATTGGCATAAGATGAACATGCATAAGAAGCTTCTTCTTTGGCAGCTTTTGGTGAATAAGAAGGAAAATGTAGTCATTTGTACATGGAATCCGAGATCAAAATTCCAATCCAATAGCACTTAAATCCATGCATACTTACTCTTATGCAGGACACACTTGTTGGAGTAATCTCCTTGTCCCCAAACTCTTAGGTTCTTGTGACCTGTTTCTGGTTCATGGAACCTCATCCACATGATAGTTTCTATATGGTCATCCGAGTCCTGAAAGCTCATCCTACTAACACTGATCTAACTTAATGTTTTTGCTCTGCCACTCTGCACAACAATTTTTGTGCTACAAGCCTATTGGATTCATTTTGCGCTTCATTGAATTTTTTGAAGCTTCCATATAAAAGCATTTTTATTCAACCTTCGAAGACCGAATTTACCTTTACCTTTCCTTGCTATCTAAATCATGGAGTTACGCACTACTAATTCAATCTTCATATATGTTTTCATGGTTTTGGTTGCTCTGCAATCATATTTGATGATCAAATGTCAACAGGCCCTGTTTCTTTTTCCCAAAAGTCAAAGAGGCCCATGACCAGTTAAGTCAGCTACCTGCTGCCTTGCCTCCTCCTATAGACGTTACAAACAACAATCTGAGCGCCTCTTCAAAAACGATGTCTCGAAGAACCATGCTTCCCTTTTCTAGCTATCTCATTCAATCCATCCCCTAAATATTCAATGAGCTGTTTTTTGTGACAATTTTGAAGTACAGAATCCCTTCTTCATAGTGTTCATCCATTTATGACCTTAATTGCCTAACATATACCAATTTCTCTCCTTTAAAAGAAGTAAGCAAGCAATAAGTTATTCTCATTCTGCTCTTTAGACCAGCCAGTCTGTGGAATCAGATACCTTCACCCACTTGTTAAGTGAAGATAGCGCTAAGTAATGTCGACTTTAATGCAAACAACACCAATTACTGCAGAAACTCCAATTGCAGTGTCTTTAACAGAGAGACAAAACAATATGTAATTCATGCAACACACAAGAAATCAAACCCACAATCAAAATTCTAAAGCCAATGCTGGATACCTTAAATGATACACATGTTTGGTGGTTGATACCTAGTGTAAAGTTGGGAAAGAATCCAATTCTTAGCCTCAACTCATCCTCAACACAAAGGGTTGCAGGACTTCCCTCATGAACCAGTGAGGCTACTCAAATAAGGAAGACAAGAAATAAGCCAAAGAAGAAGAAAGAAGCGAAATTGCTTTAACCCATTCGCACCTCAAGGCATGAAAATTTAGAAGATCAATGCAAAGTAGGTACATCCCAAGAAAACGAAAACATCAACAGCGGTATACAAAGAAAATGGAAATGGTGGATGATAACCTTCGAAGACGTTTGCGAATCGAAGCCGACCCGCAGCTTCCCGCTCATTTCCTTGATTCCGAAATGAAAACGTATCGCCTTCTCTTTTGTGCCGATCCTAAGGTTGACTAATTCTGTGAGAAAACCAAGAGTGCAGAAGGAAGTTTCCTCGAGGTTGAACGTTAGAAAGGCGAGCAGTGAGAAGAACAGAGGAAGGGAGTCAGACGCGGGCGGTCAGAAGACGAAGCAGAGAAGAGCGGAGAGAGAGAGCAGGTGGTGGGACAAAGGGGGATGGGGGGGGGGAAGGGGAGAGGGTACAATTCTTTGGGTTGCGATGATCCAAGGTGGAATCTTGGAAGCGGTCGTTCTCTTCTCCTTTACTTTGGTGGGAAATGCTTCCTTCTTCGCCTGCTTCGTCGTTTTCGTGTCCCCCTACCGCTTGCATTAAACTGCGGCATTTCCTGTGTTTGAAGGCGACGCGAACGCTAACGGTCTCCCGCAACCAGCGGTTTGGTCGTGCGTCCGAGCAACTCCGCGTACATTTCGATGGCGTTGAAATTTCGTACCACTCACACCAATATATACTGCGTATTTACTTATACTTTATTATATATATATATATAAACAAATATCAAAATTACATATTTACCCCTTTAAACTTCTTCTATTATTATTATTATTATTATTATTAGCGGATATATTTTTGTACAAATATGCGATAAATTCAAAATTAAAAGGATAAATACAAAAATCACTGATTTTATTTATCAAATATGTTTTTTTTGCAAGAGAATTTTCTAATTAATTTACTTTTTGGTATGATTATGATCACAATCGCATTACTCAACGATTAATAGGTCTTAAAGTTGAATTTGAATAAGTGCGTCTTCTTTGGATATTTAAAGAAAAACAATGTAATGGGAACAATTTCATGTAGATAGTGTGAAAGTAGAGGGGCTAATTAGTCATAATTGGTTGGCCACATTACGATTGCTATTTCTTGGTAGGTCGTGACAGCAATTAATTGTGCAAGATTTCGGAAGCATATCGACATGCAGAAAGCATTTTGTGGCTCCCACAGAATTAAATTATCAGAATTATTTTATGAGACATAATATTATATAATTCAAAAATAAATTATTTTTTCTCTTTCTTCTTCACTACAGCCATAGATTTCTATGTTTGGTTGGATTTGACGTTGGCTTTGACTTCACACTGCAGTGAAATCTTGACCCAACTTATAAGCATCACTTACGTGGGCCGAAATTGCTCGGCCCAATTGCTTGGTTGTCGTAGTTTTGGGCTCAATGTTCATAATTTCATTTTGTTTACGTGGGCCAAAATCCTTTTACTTTCCTGAATGTGAATTAAATTTGCAGTCTGATTCAAATTATTATTTCATCTATTGTTCAGCAGCCCATTTCAGAGACACAGAAGGATAGATTGTAGAAATCTTTGCTTGTTCCTACTATCAATAGGAGTTTCATGGTTCATGCCTACTTTAATGCAGATCTCCTTTTCCCCTATTTGCAGGGCAAAATTTCTTACAATACAGGAAAAGAAAGCAAAGAGAAAAAGAAGGGTAAAAGTTGGCAGTCATTAATTCAAAAGTTTCACCCTCATCTTGGATCTAAAGCTGAAACATAAGCTTTTCTGACAGATTTTTCAAGAGGATCTCTTTTTCTAGAGTAGTCCATGGCATCTTTTGTTTGCATATGTATAAGGAGGGGGTGATCCTCTATGAATTCTTGTTGGCATGTGCAGGAAAAAGAATGACACCTTTGAAGTAGAACTCAAAAGATTGATTTGGCACAGCCTTTTTATTTGGTCTTTGGCTTCTTCTATCCTCCTTTCACATCAGTATTTGAAATAGCCAATGCTTCAGTCTTACTTGAAGCTCCATATGGTTTATATATATATATATATATATATATATATATATATATAGTATTCAATGAATCGATGCAGAGAAATCACTGGCACTTCATTTACTCTTACCTCCAGTCTTTTTATATGCTGTCAATCACGACTTTGTGAAGAAAGCAGGTAGAGTGAAAGCTGGAAACATGTAAAGCAGGTTCTGCTTTGGAGTGAACAGCTTGTTCTCTTTTTACATTGGATTGTTCTTACATCACCTTCTTCGTTTATCCGGTTCGAGTCAGCTCACCCAGCTGTTTTCTGATCACTGAAGAGATTCAATTATGATCAGGCTGAGTGACAATCTAAAACTATTACAGGAGCAGATCAAATCCCAGCACAGATTCCTGACGTTTGAGAGAAAACAAATAGTGGTCGGATGAGTAGATGAGCAAAGAGGTCCCCTTTGGATGTGCCATTATCTATGACAGATACACGGAGAGCCATCTTTCCGGCACATAATAAAGGCATTTAACTCTCGGCTCATCCTGTTGTCTCGTGAGCTGTTGTCCTGTCCCACTTTTGTGTACATCGAAGCAGCACTGTGGAACTCTGTAGTTTGCTTGGAGCAATTGATAGATTCTGGTGGGTTTTTGCAGCTCAATCTCCAGAGTCACACAGATTCATGGAGGCAATCCATGGATGTGAAGTTCTGCAAGCAACCATGTAATCGGCGTGTTAATACGAAGATTTGGTAGGAAATGATTGCTGAGAATTAATATTAACAGCCATGTGATGCGATGAACACACTTCGACCCTTTTGATGTGGGCTGCTGCTGCACGTTCACCCTCAATGATGCTGCTTGCTTTTGTCCATTGCTTGCTGGAGACGGCCGCGGAGCAGAGCAGAGGTCAAAGCAAAAGCGCCTTTAATATCACTTCGTCTTCCCTTTGCGTCCGAGGAGAGAACGTGGATTCGTTTCTTCCCCTGAGATAGCAAGTAATCCCTGCCAGCACTCGGCATCGATTGGGAGAGAAGACTGCACTCGGCAAGCTTCTTTCACCCCTCCTTTCCCTCCGGTGCCCTCCGTGGGTGTGACCTGTGGAAGAATACAAAGTGGTTCACTCTGCTCCCCTGTCGGGCTCGCTTTAATTTATTGCTTCACATGCATGTAGCATGTGGACGGCAAGGCAGCTTAGAGAAATGGCTTGACCAGGGAGGAAGGTGCGACCTAAAACGAGCTTTGGTGCAGTAATTATGAGGGGGAAATGAATCCCTCACACACGGAACAAGGAGGTGATTGGGTGGATCCGACCCATGGAGAGATCCCCCGGGAACAGCAGGTGTCAGGCACCGACTCAATAAAGAAGGGGAGGGAAGAGACATGGAAGGGTGGCGAGGGCCAGCCTTAGCTGGAACTCTCGGGGGAGGGATGAGCTTGCTTGGACCGTGGTCTCGCTGTTCCTGGTTTCTGCTGCTAAAAGACATGGCAGCTGTACGTTGGTGATCCTACACTTCTTCCTTCTGTGTCCCTCTCCGGTAACTCTCGAAGTCCAACTTGAGTCCCAATCCCAGTGTTACTGTTACAGCGCTAGTCTTCATACAAGAGGATAAAAGTCACAGTCGCGGCAGTGCATTTAATAGAGGAGGTGAGGAAGGAGCAGAGAGAGAGAGGCAAGGCAGACATCCCGACGCAGTCGCTCACCTTCGTCCTTTCCGTCATCCATGTGATTTGGCCCCTCTCTCTCTCTCTCTCTCACACACACACACACACAGGCAGCTGTTTTTGATTTGGTTTCTTTCTCTCAGAGCTCGGTTAGCGAGGGGAGATGAGATGGCCCCTATCAGGCTCTTCTTCTTCGTTCCCTGCCTCGGCTTCTTCCTCTTGTCGGCTGCTGTTGCTGTGCTTGGGGTGAATGAGGGAGAGGACGAGGCCATGGAGGGCAGCGGTGTGAGCTTGGCGGTGGACCCGAGCTTCCAGTTCGCGAACTCGAGGCTGAGAGACGCCTACATTGCGCTGCAGACGTGGAAGCGCACCGCCATCTTCTCCGACCCGCAGAACCTGACGGGCAACTGGGTTGGCCCCGACGTGTGCTCCTACTTCGGCGTATATTGCGCCGCCTCCCCGGACGATCCCTACCTCACCGTCGTCGCCGGCGTCGACCTCAACCACGCCGACCTCGCCGGGTACCTCCCAAAGGAGCTCGGCCTCCTCTCCGACCTCGCCCTCCTCCACCTCAACTCCAACCGCTTCTGCGGCACCGTGCCCCCCACCTTCGGCCGCCTGCGCCTGCTATTTGAGCTGGACCTCAGCAACAACCGCTTCGTCGGCAAGTTCCCCGAGGTGGTGCTCCACTTGCCGGCCCTCCGTTACCTCGACCTCCGCTTCAACGACTTCGAGGGACCCATCCCTCCGGGGATCTTTGAGCGGCCCCTCGACGCCATCTTCCTCAACTCCAACCGCCTCCGCGCCGGTATCCCCGCGACCCTGGGCTCTTCCCCCGTCTCCGTCCTTGTCCTCGCCAATAACGACCTCGGCGGGTGCATCCCCTCTTCCATCGGCGGCATGGCCAACACGCTTAACGAGATCATCCTCCTCAATGACAACCTCACCGGCTGCATCCCGCTCGAGGTCGGGCTGCTCCGCCGCGTAACCGTCTTCGACGTCAGCTTCAACCGCCTCCAGGGCCCGCTGCCTGAGTCCGTTGCCGGCATGCAGAGCGCCGAGCAGCTGGACGTCGCGCACAACCGCCTCACCGGGCGCATCCCCCCGGGCGTCTGCGACCTACCCAGCCTCCAGAACTTCACCTACTCTTACAACTTCTTCACCGGCCAGCCGCCGTCCTGCGGGCGCGCCGGGAGGGCGGTGGCGTTCGACGGCAAGGTGAACTGCATCCCCGGCCTGCCGGACCAGCGCTCTCCCAAGCAGTGCTCCTCCGCGGCCGCGCATCCCTTCGACTGCCGCAAGTCCAAGTGCTGGAGTGGCGGCGCCGTGCCGTCCCCTTACACCAAGCCGCCTTCCCCTATGCGGCCGCCGAAGTATGCTTCTAGGAGACGGCAGCTACCGCCGCCGCCGGCTCCGGTCGGGGGCAAGAGTCGAGGCTACTTTAAGCGAGCTTCGCCACCGCCGCCGCAGTACGAATCATCGCCTTCCACAAGATCCCACCCCCCGCCACTACCGTCATACTCGCCGAAGCAATCGCCGCCGCCATCACCATCGGGCTACCATGCTTCTTTATCACCACCTGCCCCTCCTACGCACGGCTACGAACCAGCAAAGCCTCCCCACATCCCATCGCCACCCACAACTGTCTCACCTCCAACGCAGTATTATCCAACGCCTTCTCCTGTCCCGGTTCAGCCTCCGACATATACTTCTCCTCCGGTTGCCCCGCCATCACAAAAGCCATGGCAAGCTCCACCACCACCAGCAGGGTACTCGTCACCGCCTTTGCCCAAGTATGCTCCTCCGCCATTGGAATATTCGTCGTCACCACCACCTCCGCCGCCCGTGGTGAAGCCATCTCCTCCTCTTCCGCATGAACATCCATCACCTCTGCCATCTACACCAAAGCAATCTCCCCCGCCGTCGCTTCCACCACCATCAGAACTGCCACCGCCACCAGCACCGCCCAAGCGCCACGAGGAGCCTGCGCCGCCAATACTACCCCCTGTTGTGGGCGTGTCGTATGCTTCGCCACCACCGCCGGTGATACCCTACTACTGATCGCGCGCGGCAAACTCGTCTCTCTGCTACTCTTCTCCCTATATCTTCCTCCAATTCCTTCTTTGTTAATTGATCATTACAACTAGATATTCTTTTTGTTCTCGCCCTTGTTCGTCGTCGTTCGCTTATGCAATGCATCGGAGCAAGTATTATTGCTCGGATTAGCTTTCCTTGCTGCGTTTACATCTCTATGTGACAGGATCTTGTCAATGCCATACTATTATAAGCATGGACTACTCTAAGAGTGGCTGAGAGGCCATTTTTCGTTGAAGCTATACATACTGCTGCACCATGGCGTGTATTTGCAATGGACGTGGCCACGGGCATGCGTGGCGCCGGTGGCTCACAGGAGGCTCGAAGCGGCAGTGTTCGAAGACGGTGATGGGTTGCTTAAGCACGCAGAAAGCGATGCCAATCTCACCTGGAACACCTCCATTTTTCCGAGCGCTATTATCTCTGATGAAAGCTGCATGTGAGGCGATTAAGACTGTGCAGTGCCAATTATTATTGGATGTGATGAGCCCAAGCATGAGCGGCAGGGGAGAGAAGGGGGGAGACATGGAGGACAGGGTGGGCCGTGGTGGTGGGGTCGGTCGTCGGTGGGATGCTCGTGTCGTGTCTCGAGGACGTGGTCCGTGCACGCTGCGGGCGCCGCGGTGCGCTGCCTCCCATTCTCACTCAGGTGGGCACGGAAGAGCCATCAGCGCCATGAAATGTAGTCGTCCACCCACCAACCGGCGGCGCTCAACTCGGTTGGCGCTGCTGCTGCTTGTGGCCATTCGTGGAACGAAGTCTCAGGCATTCGAATTTTTCACGGCTCGCTTGCAAATGGGAAACCATCCAATAAATTATGAGGACACCCTTCACAATTTGGTACAATAATTAATGTCTTAATCAAGTACAATTGTAACTCCATCTATTTAATTAGCTTAATAAATTTAAATTATTTATCCAAAATACTTAACTTATAATTTAAAAGCTGTTCTAAAATCCAACATCAACTTAAATTATTAAGTCAAATCACTTGTTCAAAGTACCAAAGTCGGAGTCAATGTTAGTACACCATTCAATTCTTATAAATCAATTCAATTCCAACCAAATCGAGATGTTACATTTACCAGAGGAGCGTTCATGATTTGCCATGGCTAGAATTACAAGGCAAAGCACATGCATTCTCACATTGAGTTGCCATCACATACGGTTAGCAAGATAGTAATCATAACCAGAGAGACAGAGTGCATGCATAGTCGCATCGATTTGCCATCAGACATTATTTAGCAATACAGTCAACCAGTAAACGATGACGAGCAAAACTTTGTACTGAGATCCAGAAATTCTATGAAATGGCATTAAAAATATGGTTTTGTCGTTGACAATAACTTTGTGCACAAACATGAGTGTCCTTAAAATTGAGCATGAGTTAAGAGTCAAATATCAGAGTTGACATCAATTCAATCCATGTCTAAACATATTAAGTCGTGAGTTAGACCAATATATGTCATCCGACTCTTTTAAATCTTATAAACGTGAGACTATATGGTGCATAATCAGCCATCTGATCATTGCTTGGTCACACAGGAAGGAAGGCAACAGGTTACCGGTCGGTGCTCAATAAAATTCTGCAGATACCATCAATGAAACAGGAATGTCAATATACATCTTGAGTAGGAAAGTGCAAATTCAGGAAAAGAAAACCATGGAAATCACTTACTCTTTGTTTCAAGTTCATTTAGTTCCTCCATGCATAAACAAAACACAGAAATGATCATTTCTGATGTTTTGGTGCAGTACACTGATTTAAAGAAATCTCTCAGCCCTGTAACCCTTATAAGAGAAATGATACATGCACTTCCATAAATTCAGAACGCAGACTAATTTGATGCCGATGCAGTCCTCAATGGCACTAGCGTCCATGGATAGCTAAGCAACCTGAAATCACTGAATGCCACATAGAATAGCCTAACTCCAATAGTATTATTTATCATCACCATCAGGATTCAATCATCGATCTATTAAACTTTCTCTACCTAATATAAACATATCCATTTACATAACAAATAAGACATAATGACAAAACATCATACAATGAGAAGAGAGTTAGATGGATCAGCATGGACATGAATCATGTTACTAAGCACCATTTTCCTCTACACACAGAAAATCCTTTCGTATGAGTTTTCAAATTTTCTAAACATGAAACTTTGGGTCTACGATCACATATCTATCGGACTTTCACAATTTCCTAAACGATAATGCACCCAGGGTACTAATGTAGGACAAATCTTGGTAAACAATCTTCTAAAATTTTCCGAGCTTTATTCAAACAATTTGGAGAATTGTATAAGTATTCATAAATCTCATTGTAGAACCTAGGAAAGTTGGTAGTATACTTCCTTAACACTGCCTTGCAATGGGGGAAGGGTGAGAATAATCCAGATACATTCTCCAATTAAAACATTGCCTTGAAATTGGGGAAGTGTGGAAAGTAATACAAATCATCCAATTAAAATATTGGCTTGCAATGGTCAGAAGTAATACAATTCCTCTGATTAAACTATGGGACATCATGGTATGATAATCAACCCAATTCCTCTTATTATGCTTATGATGCACCATGTTATTTTGCATTCATTAGCAGTATAATCTATGCCCCATGGTACTGAAAATTGTGACCTCTCCATCAGTCTTATTTCAGAAGGTGCAGTTTGCTGCATATAGAAAACTAGAATTGGGCCCTTATGTATTCAAAAAGCGACACATACCCAAGTGCAGCATTGTTTCTCAAAAAACCACAAAATGGTAGGCTGTACTCATTCTAATTTTTGGGGCCTCTATTATGAACCCTCCAAGGATGAAGCCAGAAATATGTTTCCCATCAGCCATGACTATCCTACAAACATCTCCGTCTTCATAGGAAAAGAAAAAGAGATCATTCTTTACCACCTTCAAGCGGTCGAGTTATTATCCGAAAACAAAGAGCATGTCTCAGATTCTGTTGTAATGTGATCAGTAGCCTACAAACCGAATCTTGGTGCATAGTGCAGAAAGAAAACACCTTTCATCGAGGACCCAACACTACATGATGCTAATATTGCTGGGATCTCAAAACTTCTGGGTTAAGAAACCCATCCAAAGTGATTGATGACCCATGGGGACACTACACCATTCGATCAAAATCGCATACGTTTTCCCTTTCTACTCCTCGCTACCATCTAATTAATCGTGCGTCATAGTCTAGTCAGTTTGACTATAACATATCACAGACGGCCATTGTATCAGAGTTCCATTTTTTGGGAATCGTAATCATCTAAAAATTGTCTCGTCGGCAGATCCGATGCAACTTGTTAGGGGAAGTAAATAGGAGCGATCGGCAAATGCGTATGGTGAATACGACGACCGAGCAATTGACGGGTCACTAATTAATTGTAACTGCAGGTAGAAGAGGAGCCAAGAAGAGGACCTGGAAGAACGGGATCTCTTGGTCGAGCCGGGGGATGACGGCCGACAAACGCGGTGCTTCCCTAAGAAGTCGCCCGTCCGCCGCCACGACCGCGCCTCCGTCCCGGCCTCATCTCCTTTCCCTGGTCATCTTTTCTCTCCTCTGCTCCATCCATCCGCTTCCTGAATTAAAATTTTAAATAATTATTCTTATTTAATGTTTTTGAAAAGATTAAAACCTTCACCAAAACATAATCAAATTATTAAAGAATATTATAGCCGAAACAAATGGATCCAACACCAAATAAAATATATTTTTTTAAAATATCATTATTGATTTAGAAACAAAAACAAAAATATTTTCGAGTGTTTTGAAAAAAGAAATAATTATAGTTTTCATATAATATTTATAATAAATCGGAATAAGAATATTTTTTTAAAAAAGAAATTATTTAATCCTATATCACAGTCTTATACATCTCCGATTGCAATGGGAAAACTTACCTCTACAATTGTGAAATAGCTTAATGTTGAGTTCATGTTGCACAGCATGAACTCATTGCAACTTTAACTTTTGTAGTCTCCCTCCTTTGTGATATATTCAAAGATTTATATATAGTCATTCTCCCGGTATTTATAATTGCATCAGATAATTTGTAGAAGCTTTCACATTCATCTGAAGTTTAGTGATAAGGTATATTTTCGATCCAAGACACGTTAAGTCAGAATTCGTATCAAGATGTTGTTTGATACTCCCACACGCTAACCCGAGAAGCAGCAAAGAGAGCATCCCAAGACTTGATCGACTTCGACATCCAGTTTAGCCGACAGAAGATTCTCAATATCGATCCATGGATCAGGCTGACTCATCAGTCACGACATATTTGTTCACCAACATTTAGCACAACTATTCTACTCTGAACACAATTTCTAGAAGGTTTCTTACCTGCAACCGAGCAGTTGTTTTTATCTTCTTAAGATCTGGTCAAACAAAGGTTCTTACTGGCAAAATAATTTAAGAAGCTTCTTCAGACGTGTACACCATGACCTGCACAAACTTATATTTCCTTTAACCTTCTTTGAGATCTGTGCAATACAGTAAAACAATGGAAGAACAAGCTAAAAGACAACAATGTGTTCCAGAAATTCAAGTCAAATCAACCTCCCTAAAGCTGTGGCATTCTTTCCTACTTTGTTGAGATGTTCCTTGAATCGAGAGCGTTGCTTTCCCATGTTCTGTGGCACATGAGTGTAGGGACTATGTCTGTATCTTATCAAGCCAAAGAAAGAAGCATTGAGATGGTAATTGCAGATGGAGGTTGAATGGCCGGTGACTGCCGCAAAATCCAACGTTCAAGTTGCTAATATCACATGCATGCACGATGCAACTCGCAAGGAGTTCTCGGAAGGCAGTCAAAGATGAATCACATGTTTTCCTGCATTCTCTACAGGAGTGAAAGAAACGAGATAGATAAAGAACAAACAACACACAGAGATTCTCGACGAGAATCCAATGATTTGGATGCTCAAACACGGTACTCGTAGTCTTACATATATAGCTTAAGCAGCACATCATTTGCACATAGCTGCAAGAAGAGAGAGAAAGAGAGATCATGAAGGAACAAGGCAGATCTTTGTTAGTTGCTGCGCCTGCCGCAGTCACACTCATCTTGCTGATACTCCTCCTCAGCTCTCCATCTTCCCTCAACTGGAATGACTACAATGGTGGTGTAGCTCAAGCAAGGAAGCTGATTGCGGTCGAAGTGACACCCCAGTCCTCCCCAAGACACAACGTCACGATCAACGTCGACGACGTTGGTATGATACCGGCAAGACAGGTAGGGATAGACTTGAGGAGGATACCACCTTCGAGCTCCAATCCGACACAAAACAAGTAAGCGTCATCGTCTCCAACCTTTTTCCCTCAACTGCTGCTCCTCATCAATCTGTAACCGGTTCTCAAGGGACTTGTTCTTGTGTCAGGTCACGGCCTCGGTTTACCGCCCCGGGGAACTAGCGATGACTGCTTATAGATAATAGATGAAGCGTAGATGAGACACAATTACATGTAGGCAGATGTTCTGCTTAAGACTGCATGTGTAGCTTAGAGATGAGAGTAGCAAGCTTTAGGAGCAGGAGATGGGCAGTCAGTCTATGTGTGTGCTTGAATTACATCTGCGTTAAGCTTATAAAGCATGACATGTGTTATCCTGAAACAGGTCCTTTAATCTCGATAAGATTTTATTGATCGACCCTCTCCCCTCTCCCCTCTCCCCTCTCCCCTCTCCCCTCTCCCCTCAACCAACCGATGATATTTGCTAGCTGCTTGCATGACTTTGATGTTGAATATGGATTCCCGTCTTGAATTACTCAACTATAAAAAATGGCAATGGTGATTTATACCGATATATGTTATCCTTTGTATAATTTCACCATCAAATGAAGCTTTGGCAACCTTGTTTTAAACTCTTGGACTTGAGAAAGATGACGGTGGAAGGTGTCTCTTTCAGTTTAATTCATCAATGTATTATTTTAGATCATAGCAGTTCTTAGTATAGTGACCATGGTTGTACTTTTATTTTATCTCTTGTGAAGATTTCGTGGGCTAAGACATTTGAAGGAATACTTCAGTAGTATGGAAAATATTTAGGTGAATCGATTCTCTTCTGTGCGGTGCACAGTCTTCCTGAGGAGGTCTTTTACTCGAGACAAATTATATGAGGTCAGTCGGGAGGTGTGTTCATCTTTAATAGGTTTCTTCTAGTTGACTTTTTTTTTTTTTTTTTCTTCCGACCACCAGAGATTCTACCATAATATATTATTGAATGACTTTTTATAATATCTCCGGATATTTGGTTGATGGTTTTTTGAGAATCGATTTGAATAAGCATGGAGAGGATAAAAGGTGTGGAGACAAATAAACACATAAGTTTGAGATTATCCTTATTTCTTTGATGAACCTCTTAGTATAGTTTGCCAGAGATTTATTTTCTTCTTATTGAATTGCGAGAAAATAAATTATAAACTTTTTAATAATTTATAGTTAATAAATTTGAGCTCAAACTCAGTTTGATAACTAGTCAAAAAAATTGATAGAGTTTATAGACAAGTGTGAATGCCACTCTCGAGCTAGGCTATTCGAAAAAAAAATTGACATATGAATTCCTCGATAGTCACATATAATGTAATTAGAGTTACTAAGGTTGCAATGTACTTAGATGGATCCAAAATTCAATCACAGAAGTCAAAAGTAGAGAGGCAAAATCCTTGAGGAATGTCTTAGGTGATAAGAGATTGTACATAGGGATCAAACACTTTTTTCTTTGTTTGATTTTTCATATCATATCCATGAGGTTATTCCCTCATATTTAGGGGCAATCCAAACGAGGAGTGTACCTCATACTAAGGATTTAATAGGTGTGTTTGACAAAGGTTTATGAGTTTGTGAGGGATTAAGAGGACTTAGGATTAACTAGAGAGTATTTTCTCATATTCAATTAAGAATGCACTATGGAACTTTTTATAGTGTGTTAAGGTGAATATTGAGTAGGATTAAAGATTAATTCAAAAAACGATTAGGTAGAGTATCCCACCATTATTAAGCCATAAAATCATATGCCGAACCGTTAAATATTGTAGTATGAGATAATGGTTCACGTTAATATTGGATAGTGTTAACTATCGTTCTAGTTAGGATAATTTTATCAATTTAAAAAATAAAAATTTTCTCAGAAAAATGATACTATGTAGAAAAAAATAAATATATATATTGTTTTAAAAAATCACCCTACATATAAATTCATATGATGGACTCATAAAAATGATAATCGCTCATTGAGATATTTCTTTGATCTAAGTTTCGGGTTAGTAAAACTAGTTTAATTGAATTAAATGATTTCAAAAAAAGAAAGAAAGAATGGAAAAGATAAAAAAAAAAGTAAATATGGTACTTTTGTTATTTTGAAAAATAAAGGATTTTTTTTAAAAAAATTAACATTAGGATGCTCTAGAAAAAAATAAAAATAAAAACTTCTCTAAAAAAATCACCCAACATATAATTTCATACGACGGGTCTATGAAAATGACAATCTTTCTCACTATGAGATTTCTAATAATCGAAACACTTCCCCCAATTCAAATGAGGAGAGATCGAGTTCAATTCCTTCTTATTATGGGATTCCTAATCCTTCTTCCCTTACAAATCTCGGTCCATCTTACGCCTCTTAATATACAATGGATAGTTCTAGTCCTTCAATCTCCTATCGCTATAATGGTCGGTACGCTCAAGAACACCTGCAGCATCAACCTCGTTGTTCTGAAGAAGCTCGCAAGTAGGAGCTGTCTACTTCCAGACGACGTGCTCATAGAGATTCTCTCCTACCTCCCGGCGAAGACCTTCTTCAAGTTCCTCTCAGTCTGCAAGACCTTCCGCCAACTCTCGTCAAATTCCCATTTCCTCCTTTCACAGTCATACCACAGCAAGGCCATCTCTGGCTTCTTCGTCCAACGCTACTCCACCTTCAGGTCCCTCCTCCTTATTGACCCCTACGCTGGCATGCCCAGGAGTAGCCTCGATTGTCTGAGAAATCGCAACACAAGAATCCTCGGGTCAGTCGGTGGCCTCGTCTTCGTCTGGCATAGGAATGACGGATCGTTCAATGCTACCACCAGTAGCTTATTTGTCTACAATCCAGCCCGTAGGACTCGGTGCCATCTTCCCTCTCCGCCAAGCAAGTGTCTCCGAGGCGGCATCGCTGTGAGATTCATGACCGACATCAACAGGTTGACGAAAGACTACAAGCTGGTCTACCTATCACCGACCGGCCAAAGCTCCTTGTACCACTGTCAGGTGTATGACTCGGCGGCAAGGGCATGGACGATGAACAAGCAACTAAATTGCGGGTGGAGGGCACTAGATTTGCAGCACCCAGTGGTCAACGGCGAGACCGTATTTTGGGTGTCGACCTTGCGAACGCAAGTGGTGATCGACCCGTATGTCTTCGCCTTCAATATGAGGACGGAATGCACGGAGACCATCGAACTACCGCAAGAAGCAACCGTCAGAGACGCCGACACAATCGGGATTGCCGAATGGGAGCGGAGAACAATATGCTTGATCCATTACGGGAGTCTCTCTCAGGTGTTCGCTCTGTGGCTACTGAGGGAGACAAGAAACGGTGTGCCAAGATGGATGAAAGCGCATGAGATAAGCTTGGGGCAGATGGGGCTTAGGAAACCATGCTACGTGAGCTCCGTCATGCTAAGTGAGGTGGAGACGATCATGCTACTTGTTTTCACCGTATACGACGAGGTGTACAGCTACAGTATACAGGATGGAGATCTGAAGAAGCTAGGATCAGTGGGTATCGATGACCCCACACTGATCCCTTACGTTAATTTGCTTCGGCCATGCGGTGAGCAAGAGGAGCTATTGGAAGCGATATGAAGATGTTTGATGCATTTCTGTTCACTCCTTAGCTCCGATGAGATCTAAGAATTTTAAGATCGATGATGATGAGTCCAAGTCAAACTGATTACGATTACTGTATATCATATTTGACACCGGTTGAATCTAAAAGCTTAAACTAGTTAAATTTTATTCCAAATCGAATATATATCATTCGACCTTTTCAATGCATCTCTCACTCATGAATATGTTTTATTAAATATCTATAAAATATTGAAATATAATGATCTTATGAGAAAAAAGAAATACTTTCATAAATTTGATTCTTTTTTTTTTGTTTATGCTTCTTCCATTCCGACTCACTAAGAATAGCACCGCAAAATTGCTATGCTGTAACAACGCTTGAGATCAATAGAGGTAGCAAGAAAATTGTTGTGAAAACAACCAATATTATATATTTATTTATTTTTATTTTCACAAAGAAAACTTTGTATTATTTTAGAAGCACACAAAAGATAAAGCAACTGTTCATGCAAATTACAATTCCAGAATGTGGAGGAATTGGCAACCAATTTGGCATACATATTTCCTTCCTTGTATTCATGTAAAGGCACCTTATATGAAATGTCCCTAATCAAGTTCTGGAATTTCCATGGAGGGCCTTCTCATTGTTTAGGAGTTGAATAACATTCACTTCATAGAAAGTCCTCCCTGGCATTTTGGTTTAGATACATCATCCCGAGATAGAAGGTAACCTTTTATCCATAAAAAATTATCTTAGGGTTCTCCAGACTTGATTAAAGATAGCTTAGGCATCTAAGTCACATAAGAAAGTGAATATATGTTGCTTTGTTAGAATTTATTAGATCAGCCCTACCAATTTGAGATCGATAACTAGCATTCCAGTTATCAAGTCATGGTTCTGGTATTAAAAATGATATTTTTCTTCTTTAATATTATATTATTTACATGTTTTCTCTCTTATACTTGAGCAAATCTAGGGAAGAAAATTTTAGATTCCTGGTTCTTTGATTTATGAGATTTTCATATCTTTTAAATTCTCAAAAATAGTTTAAAAAGATTTCTTAGTGGCTCTAAAAGAGAAGAAAATCATCAGCAGATTTCTTAGCAATACGGATCAAGTCTTTTACCATAACTCATAGACTTATAGCACAATAAATTTTCCTAAGCTCAAAGGAAGATGAGTTAAAGAGTTATATTAATTCGAAACTGTATGAAAGAGTAGGCCAAGGTTGATTTTGGAGTCTAGCAGGGATGGGGTCATTCTATAAATTTGAGAAAATATATCTTCCTCATCACGAGTTTGTGCCTCTTCCAAGGTCACTCTAGGTCATCATGGTGCCCAAGGAGGCTCCACGGACGATTCTCAAGAGGGCTCTGTAGGCGGTCCTCGAACAACCTCCATGGATCGCTCTCGTATGACCACTCTAGTGCCTTGGGACCCCGAAGCCATTGTCGATGAATCTTGTCCCTTCAAGTCTCAAAGATCCATGATTGCGAGGAGAAAGGAACCCACGTGAAAAATCGGCAACCGCATTAAAACACAAGAAAAAAAAGACCAGTTCATACCATTGGCGGCCAAACTAACCCCCACTTCAATCAGCTAGTCTTCTCCATTTGCCTCATAGTATCAAAGAGGAGGGAACCTCTCTCGGCCTATGGATGTTGGTAGTATTAGTCATAGGTGTTTTGCAAGCCAATTACGTAAGTAATGACATGTGTGGCATGATACATACTTTTTTTACTTATTATTTATTTAATATTTTTCTCACTTTATATTACCAGTTATATATATTGTGATGTCCATGAATTTGTGTAGTGGAAATTGGATCGTGATGAGATTACAATAATGAGACTGATTTGTCTTTAGACACACCCTAACTAATCTCGATCGTAAGTTACTTGAAAGGGACATCAATATAATCAGATAGTTAGTGTGATCTATATCCGCCCATATGATAGAGGTAACTAGTCTTATAGTTGCTTGTATGGGGACACTAGGGATACAGTGCAAGTAACTATTGGAGAATAAGTTCATTTGATTGATTCGCTCACAGAATATTGAATGATTGATGATACCTCATTTCATATAGTGATTTTATCATCCTAGTGGTATATTTGGTCTTTAGACTTGAGACACCAAGGATGTCCTGTATGAGTACTCCACTCTTTGATTTTGAACTTATAGGCTTAGAAGTTACATATCTAGCACAACGGTCATTGGGAGTGACAGCCAACCTTACAAGAGCAATTGAGTGTCGGTAGAGGACCATACTCTCTCAATGTTACAAGAAAAATATCTCATGTGTCTTTTCTCAAGTAAATCCCTAGGCCATTCGGATTGAGAAAGAAAAAGTTCTTTTGGAGAATTCAATTAAAGTGAGACTTGAGTAGATCCTATATGTGCCTAACAACATCATGCCCAGTATACAGTCTCTGAGATATTAGATGGATGAAAGACTATAGATATATAGTAACTAAGGATAGATATGTCCAATAGATTGTATTCCCCTGGATCATTTAGGGATTACTGTATAGTGGCCTATTACATCCATAGTTAATAAGTCGAGTGAATTATTATGGAGATAATAATTCATTGAGATAAAAATAGTTTTGATAGGTATGAGTCATGGCCAGCTCGATATTGAGCCTAGAGGGTCACATGCATATGATAGGTGTTACGATAAGTAGAGGTTCGGATATAAGATATTCGCTGGAGCCCCTATCTTATTGGATATCCAATAAATCTTTAAATTATTGGATCATATGGATGAGATCTAATAAGATCCAAAGAGATTATTAGATAGAGATCCACTAATCTAAGAGACTTGGGTAGTTAGATGGAGATCCAGTACCCAATAGAACATGATCCATTAGGGTTAAGTGTAGGGAAATCTAGGGGCGATATCACATGTGCAGTGGAAGAATAGAAATCAAAAATCCCAAATTTCTAAAAAAAAATGTTTATCATTATGTGAAGATTGATGCGCAAAAACCCACGAAACTGAAAACCACATGTGAGATAGTTATGTTACCTAGAAAGATTGTATATCACTGAAATATTACAAATCTAAGGGAGAGGAAGAAGAAGGTTAAGTATCCTCCTCTCTAGCGATGATCTACACGGTAGAGGGTATGAAGATGCTCCTCAAATCACTGCTCAAATCTCCATACATGTTATTTGAGGAAGAGAATGAAAGAGGAGAATATGAGGTAATAACTAAGAAGCCTAGCTTATGGCCCTTTGGTTCTCTCATATTTATAGAGGCCCCATATTAACTTAACCCTAATGGATCCTACCTATTAGGTATTTGATCTTCATCCAACTATCCAAGCTTTTTAGATCAGTATATCTCTATCAAATAATCTCTCATTAGCTTTTATTGTATCTCATTCATAAGATTTAATAATTTAGAGGCTTAATAAATATCCAATAAGATAGGGGCTCTAATGGATATCTCACATCCGAACCTTTACTTGTCGCAACACCTACTATATGTGTGTGACCCTTATGTTTAATATCAAGCTGGCAATGAGTCATACCTGTTAGAACTCTTTTTGGCTCAATGAATCATTATCTCTGTAATAAGTCACTCGAGTCATCGACTACAGACGTACTAGGCCACTTCGTCGTAGTTTCCAAATGATACAGGGGAATTCAATCCTTTGGATCTATCTGTCCTCAGTTACTACATATTTATAGTTCATCGTCTATCTAATATCTCAAAAATCATATACCAGACATGGTGCTATCAGACCTATATGGTTTCTACTCGAGTCTCACTCTAATCATATTCTCCCAAAAAACTCTTTCTCTCTCAATTCGAATGACTTTGACCAAGAATTTATCTGAGCAAGAATGTAGTCCGGTACTAAATCTAGAACTTCTAAACCTTTAAGTCTGGTATCAAAGAAAGAAATATTCATATAGGACATCCTTGGTGTCTCAAGTCTAAGGACTAGGTATATCATTGGGACGATGAAATAATTATCTGACAATAAGGTATCATCAACCATCCAACATTTTTTAAGTAGATCAATCAGTAAACTCATTCTCTAGTGAGCACCTGTATTGTAGCCCTAGTGTCCTCACACAAGCAGCTATGAGACCAACCGCTTCTATCATATGGATGTGTATACAGTACGCCAGTTTGTCTAGTTATGTCGATGTCCTTATCGAGTAACCTATGACTAAGATTATTTAGGGTATGTGTTTAAAGGTGAATCGATCTCATTATCGTGATCTCATCACGATTTGATTCATTGTACAGATCCATGGATATTACAATATATTTATGCAATAAGTAATATAAAATAAAAAATTACCATAATAATAATAAGCAAAAAGATTTTGTGTCATGTCATAAGTGTCATCACTCACGTGATTGGTTTGTAAGGCACATATAACTAACATTAAATTGATAGGGGACCTCTATAAATAGAAGAGAACTAAAGGGTTATAGGCTAGACCCTTTTAGCTATCACTTCCTATTCTCCTCTCTCCCACTCCTCCTCGGGTAACAGCCCATGTTTGGGGCATATGGACAGCAAAAAGTGTCGGCCCCTTTTTAATCCCATGGAACGCATGAAAAAGAGGATCGTGCAGCAATTTAAGGAGCGTCTTCGTAGCCTCTACCATGTAGTTTATCACTAAAGAGGTGGATAATTGACCTTCTTCATCATGTTCCATAGATCTATAGAATTTTAGAAATATACGATCCTCCTAAATAACATACATATCTTAACACGTATGATATTTCGGTTTATAGGTTTTTACGCATCAATCTTCGCACGACGACAAGAAACTTTTTTATGTGAAGATTTAGGATTTTTTATTTTCTGTTCTTCCACTACACATGTGATATCACCTTAGGTTTCCCAACAACCAGCATCCTCATCACACAATGGTGGAGGTGTGTTGTCGATGGTTCATGCCTATTGGGGAAAGCCCTACTCTTCATGGGTGTTGACAAAAGAGTACTACACTCCCTAACCCTTATTGTTTAAGGGGGCTCGGATCACCTTGAAATCCCCTTAGATGATTGATTAGTAGCCACTCAACCCTTTCCAGAGATAAAAGCAAGAGGAAAAGATGTTGGAGTATGGATGATTCTTATGCCTTGATCCTCACTAATAGATGCCACTAATTAGCACCATTAGTTTGGTGTCATTTGGGAGGATAAGATTCTCCACTGTTTAAGATAGGACTCAATGACTGAGTAGAGTAAGAGACATAGCCTAGCCTCAAATACATCATAGGACAAATAGAAACTCCCAAGGATCGGGTCAAAATGATGATGCTCGGGTAGGGGGGCATACAACCTATACTCAACCAGGATGCGGTATTGAGATCACAATTGATCCAACCGAAGCACAATCAAATCATAGTTGTATGCATCTTGCATGGACCCTAGGTCCCAAAGGGCCTTTAGACCCATTGGGGATTTGTCCCTAGAAAAAGATGAGTTAACATGCATCACCTTTGGCTTACATAAGGGCAGAGCAAGCACCCCAACAGATGGGTGATTCAATGAATCAAAACTGAAGGAGGAAAGGGAAGACATCCCCACTTTGGATGCTTGAGGGTCATCGAAAGTGGGGAAAGGATAGGTAAACCCTCAAGGGCAATAACAAAAGATTAACCAAGGACTCAAGACACATAATAACATAGATGTAAGGGGAAAGACATGCACAGGATAAGCCTTCCCCCAAGGGGCGAGAGGAGTTTGAAGGAGTCATTGTCCTCTTATCTTTCACACATTGACAACTGTCCACACATTGGCAGTATGGGATCCCTAAGGTTGCCTTGAGGGAATCCACAAATGGCGGTGGGATTCGAACCTAGCTATAATGGGGAAGAACCCTGGAGACCTGCGAGGAAGGCACAAGCCTCCAGACCAATCAAGAGCCCCTAACATGATCGGGGTGAGTGGGAAAGAGCCTGTCGCATAATATGCGTGCTGCCATCCCCCAGTCCATCCACTATATGATGTGATGGCAGGTCAAGACCTATTAATGAACGTCTGGATCTACTTCGGGAAGGCACGTTATGGTGGAGCCCTAAGCCCACTACAACGTAAGTAAAGCCCTGACATGGTAGAGAAGAAGACCTATTATGGTGGTGTTGGGTCCGGCCCATATGTGGGCTTGGACAATTGGGCCTATTGAGCCCAAATCAACAAATCAAAGAAATTAAAAAAGGAGAGAGAAAGTGAGGAGAGAAAGATCTGATTGCAGCGTGCGTGCGACAGCGTGAGAAAAAAGAGGAAAGAGAAATAGAGATAGAAAGTAAGGTTTCTGAGTTTTTTTGCTTGACGATCGGTGGCCAAACGTTGTCAGTTTCGGCCCAAATTTTATGTGAAGAATCCTTATAGCAAACTCTACAATCCTAACGGTGTTGATCTGCAGTTTACCCTCTCTAAGGTACTTTCCTACGATATCCACCCCGTGAGACCTAGAATTCTCTTTTGAGGAGATCCATCCTATGTGATGAAGATATGCTATTCTTGAGCCAAGATCTATGATCTTGATGTTATTCTGATCCTCTAGTTATTCTAGAGAAGACATACTAAAAACCTGTTATCATTATTATTGATAGTGGAAGTTTGAGGTGGACTGCGGTCCCGTGGTTTTTCCCACATTGGGTTTTCCACGTTAAAAAGATTTGGTCTCACTGTGTGATTGATTTATTGCTCTATTGTTTATGCTGTGCTGATTGATATTAGCATTTTGATATCAAGTTGGTATTTTGATGAGGAACCTATTTTGATACACAAAGAGGGAAAAGAATTATTCCGCATTAACAGGTTTCTTCCCAACAAGTGGTATTAGAGCATCAGGTTGTTTGGTACTAGTTTTCTTGTGTGATTGAAATGGAGTCAGATGGTATGATTAAATTGAACTCATCAAATTATTCAACTTGGAGGCGTCTGATGGAAGATTTGCTCTATTGCAAAGATTTATATAAGCCTATCAAGGTTAAAGATAAACCTTCTACTATGGACGATGAAGAATGAGAAGTTCAACATAGAAAAGCTATTGCCTATATTAGAAGATGGATGGATATAAACTTGCATGAGCATATTTCAGATGAAATCAGAGCTGATGTTGTTTAGCAAAGGTTAGAAAATCTCTTTGCGAAAAAGACAGTGGGAAATAGAATTTCTCTCCTCAGAAGGCTTGTAAATTTAAAATATAAAGATGGTGGCAACATTGTTGAGCACATAAGCCTATTTTAGAGTCTTGCAAACAAGTTGGTTGCTATGAAAATGAATATAGATGATGAGATGCAGGGATTATTACTTCTCAGCTCTTTACCAGAAAGTTGGGAAACGTATCTGGTGACTATTTGTAACTCCACGCCAGAGGGGACTCTAACCATAGATATGGTTAAAGACAGTTTGCTAAATGAAGATGCAAGAATGAAAGAACAGGGTGAATCTTCTTCTGGTGCATTTGTTACTGAAAAACAAGAAAGACGTGGAAGAAGTCATAGCAGAAATCCATATGGTTATAGAGGAAGATCCAAGTCTAGAAGAGATATCAAATGTTCTCACTGTAATAGGCCAGGTCACATGAAGAAAGAATGTAGGTTTTGGAAGCGAGAACAGAATGAAATGAAGAAAAATGAAAAAGAGACCAATACAGTTGTTGCTGAAGGTAATATCACTATTGTTTATGATAAATGTTGTGTCAGTCTTGTAGCTCAGGACAGTAACTGGGTAATTGACTCTGGTGCTTCATTTCATGTTACTTCTCATGGTGATTTCTTTAGATCTTACACTGTTGGTGATTTTGGTAATGTTAGAATGGGAAACAATGGTACATCTAAGATTGTGGGTATTGGAGATATTTGCTTGGAGACCAGTATTTGGAGCAAATTAATACTCAAAGATGTAAGGCATGTTCCAGATATTCGTCTTAACTTGATATCTACAGGTAGACTTGATGATGAGGACTTTGCACATTATTTTGGTGAAAGTAAATGGAAACTCACTAAAGGTTCTCTAATTGTTGCAAAAGGAAAGAAGATTAACTCTTTTTATGTCATGGAAGCTAAGCTATACAAAGGAGAGATTAATGCAATTCGAAAAGGTGAAAGTATAGATCTTTGGCATAAGAGGCTTGGACATATCAGCGAGAAGGGACTTCAAACTCTTGCTAGAAAGCAGTTCTTACCAGAGTTGCAAGGTACATCTCTTAAAACTTGTGATCATTGCTTAGCTAGAAAAACACATAGAGTTGCATTTCAGACATATCCATCATCTAGAAGATCTGATGTTATTGATTTAATTCATACTGATGTTTGTACTATACAAACTAGAACTCTTGGAGGTGCTCTTTATTTTGTTACTTTTATTGATGACCATTCTAGAAAAGTGTGGGCTTTTGCTTTGAAATATAAAGACCAGGTACTCGATGCTTTCAAGGAGTTTCATGTCAATGTTGAAAGAGAAACTGGCAGAAAGCTAAAGTAAAGTGTGTTCGATCAGATAATGGTGGCGAGTACAGGGGTCCTTTTGAGAATTATTGCAGGTTCCATGGTATCAGGCTTGAGAAAACAGTTCGTAAAACTCCTCAGCAGAACGGTGTGGCAGAAAGAATGAACAGAACCATTGAAGAAAGGATTAGGTGTATGCTTTCCCACGCCAAGTTACCAAAGTCATTTTGGGGGGAGGCTATGAGAACTACAGTTGACTTGATAAATCTTTCTCCATCAGTTCCTCTGCAAGGTGATGTTCCAGAGAGAGTATGGAGAGGAAAAGATATATCTTATAATCATTTGAGAGTCTTTGGGTGTAAAGCATTTGTTCATATTCCCAAAGATGAGAGGTCCAAGCTTGATAATAAGGCAAAAGCATGTATCTTCTTGGGATATGGTCATGAAGAGTTTGGGTACAGATTATGGGATCCAGTGAACAAGAAGATTATTAGAAGTAGAGATGTTGTGTTTCTTGAAGACCAATTGTTTGATGATGGTGATAATGTTGAGAAGCCAGAAACCTCTGTTTATATTCCTTGGAGTTTGGGTCCAGTTCCTTCACATGTAGTTAATGATGATCATGGGGGAGATGAACAAGAAGATTATGGTGAGAATACTAGTGATGATACACCTACAGTTGATGATGCTGAACCAACTGAACAGGCACCTCCACCACCAGTTGAGATTCCATTGAGAAGATCCACTAGAGAGCGACAACCCTCTACCAGATATCCTCCACATGAGTATGTTATGCTTACTGACGGGGGAGAGTCAGAAACTTACCAAGAAGCTATTCTACATGAGAATAAGAGTGAGCGGGTTAAAGCCATGCAAGAAGAGATGAGATCCTTGCTTGAGAACCACACCTATGACTTGGTAAAGCTGCCGAAAGAGAAGAAAGCTCTCAAGAATAAGTGGGTTTATAAATTGAAGACTGAAAATAATAGCTCACAACAAAGATACAAGGCACGACTAGTTGTGAAAGGATTCAGTCAGAAGAAAGGTATTGACTTTGAAGAAATATTTTCTCCGGTTGTGAAAATGTCCTATATCCGAGTTGTTCTTGGTTTGGCTGCCCGCTTGAATTTAGAAGTTGAGCAACTTGATGTAAAAACAGCATTTCTTCATGGTGACTTAGAAGAAGAAATTTACATGGAGCAACCAGAAGGTTTTAAAGTCAAGGGAAAAGAAAATCTGGTATGTAAGCTTAGGAAAAGCTTATATGGACTCAAACAGGCACCTAGACAGTGGTACAAGAAGTTTGATTCATTTATGATGAGCCAAGGGTATGATAGAACCACATCTGATCATTGTGTGTTTATGAAGAAATTTTCAGATGATGATTTTATTATTTTACTACTATATGTTGATGATATGTTGATTGTTGGCCATGATGTTGGAAAAATTGAAAAGCTTAAAAGAGAGCTAAGTAAGTTTTTTGCCATGAAAGACTTAGGATCGGTGAGACAAATACTTGGCATGAAGATTCTTCGTGATAGGAAGAAAAGGAAGATTTGGCTATCTCAGGAGACTTACATTGAAAAGGTTCTTGAAAGATTTAACATGAGTAAAGCCAAAGCAGTTTGTTCTCCACTTGCAGGTCATTTCAAGCTTAGTTCAAAACAATGTCCTACAAGTGAGAAAGAAAAAGAAGAAATATCCAGAGTGCCTTACTCATCTGCAGTAGGCAGTTTGATGTATGCTATGGTTTGTACTAGGCCAGATATAGCTCATGCAGTTGGAGTTGTTAGCCGATTTCTCTCAAATCCTGGAAAGGAACATTGGGCAGCAGTGAAATGGATATTAAGATATCTAAGAGGTACTTCCAGGTTGTGTTTATGTTTTGGTGATGATGAACCTGTGTTAGAAGGGTACACAGATGCAGACATGACAGGTGATACTGATTCCAGGAAGTCCACTTCGGGATTCTTGATGACATTTGCAGGAGGAGCAGTCTCTTGGCAGTCTAAGTTACAGAAGTGTGTTACTCTCTATCAACCACAGAAGTAGAATACATAGCAGTTACTGAAGCCTGCAAGGAAGCTTTATGGATGAAAAAGTTTCTACAGGAATTGTGCTTGAAACATGAAGTATATACTGTTTACTGTGACAGTCAGAGCGTCATTCACCTCTTCAAGAATTCAACATATCATTCTAGATCCAAGCATATTGATGTGAGATATCATTGGATTCGTGATATGCTTGAGATGAAAGAATTACAGTTGGAAAAGGTGCATACCAATGAGAATGGTTCAGATATATTGATAAAGCTTGAAGCATGTAGGCGAAGAGCGGGCTTGGTACAGCCCACCATATGAGCTAGAGGGGGAGAATTGTTGGGTCCAGCCCATATGTGGGCTTGGACAATTGGGCCTATTGAGCCCAAATCAACAAATCAAAGAAATAAAAAAAGGAGAGAGAAGGTGAGGAGAGAAAGATACGATTGCAGCGTGCGTGCGACGGCGTGCCGAGAAAAAAGAGGAGAGAGAAATAGAGAGAGAAAGTAAGGTTTCTGAGTTTTTCTGCTTGACGATCGGTGGCCAAACGTTATCAGTTTCGACCCAAATTTTATGTGAAGAATCCTTGCAGCAAACTCTACAATCCTAACGGTGTTGATCTACAGTTTACCCTCTCTAAGATACTTTCCTACGATATACACTCCGTGAGACCTAGAATTCTCTTTCGAGGAGATTTCCTATGTGACGAAGATATGCTATTGAGCCAAGATCTATAATCTTGATGTTATTCTGATCATCTAGTTATTCTAGAGAAGACATACTATAAACCTGTTATTATTATTATTGATAGTGGAAGTTTGAGGTGGACTGCGGTCCCGTGGTTTTTTCCACATTAGGTTTTTCACGTTAAAAAGATTTGGTCTCACTATGTGATTGATTTATTGTTCTATTGTTTATGCTGTGCTGATTGATATTAGCATTTTGATATCAAGTTGGCATTTTGATGAGGAACCTATTTTGATACACAAATAGAGAAAAGAATTATTCCGCATTAACAGGTTTCTTCCCAACAGGTGGGAGCCAAGGCCTGCTATGATAGAAGCGAAGACCCACCATTGTGAGGAAGAAGACCAACTATGGCAGAGCACTTGGCCCGCTACGTCGAAGCCCTAAACCCGCTATGGCGAGCAAGAAACTCTCTATAATGGGAGCCAAAGCTCGCTATGGCGAAGGCACCCAGCCTACTACAGTGGCACCCTTAGCAGCCGGCATACCCCGTAACAGCCTCGAATTCCTAGACAAAACGGGCTCCTTCATCCTTGGGTCAGCTGGTGGCCTCGCCTTCGTCTTGCTTGAAAATATTCAAAAGTTCAATAATACCACCATTGGCAAATGTGTTTGTAACCCGGCCCGTGGGACTCGATGCTGGCTCTCTTTCCCGTCGGGTAAGTGTCATCAAGGGGGCATCGCAGTGAGATTCATGAACGATGGAGATGGGGTGACGAAAGACTACAAGTTGGTCTACATCTCAGAAACCTAAACCCATTACTTGAGGGCGTCGCACCACTGCCGGGTCTATGACTCAGTTGCTAGGGCGTGGACGATGGATAAGGCGGTCGACTTCGGGCCGCAGCGACTAAACTTGGCGGACCCGGTGGTCTGCGGCGACACCGTGTTCTGGGTATCAAAAGACTTGGGAGTCGTACACGAAGGTTCACGCATATGTCGTCACCTTCGATGTGAGGGACGAGTCCACACAAATCATCCTTCTGCCGAGCGAAACAGTCATCAGCTTCATTAATATTTACGGACTAGCCAAGTGGGAGGGCAACTCGTTGTGCCTGATCCATTACAGATCATCTTCTGGGTTGTTCGGTCTATGGCTGTTGAAGAAGACAAGCGATAGTGTCCTAGAATGGGCGAAGATGCATGAGATAAGCGTGGCCCAGATGGGATTGATGAGAGAATCATTATTTGCGTGCTACGTCAAACTGATTGAGATGGCGACGACCACGCTACTTGTTTTCACTTCGGCCATGCGGTGAGCAAGAAGAATTGTTGGAAGCAATTTGAAGAAGATGTTTCCTTTTTCCTCTTCCTTTCTCGGAAAGGTAGATGTCGTGGATAATGTCCAACGGAGGGGACTGCTTTGACGGATCACACTAAATCTAATAATTAACTACTGTTTTCGTATGATGTCTGAAATGATAATTTTAAATGTAATTACTATTTGTCATTTTCATAAAAATATATGAAGAACGATATATATTTTTTTTCACTTTATTGTAATACAATAAATATGAAATATATATAGTTTCATGGTTAGAGTTCATGAATATGGCAATCGGTCCTTAAAGAAGAAAGTTGTGTCGATAGATGACGCAGAGGATGACAAGAACGTATGTATATACATATATACATACATGCATATGCACGATGGTGGGATGCGAAAACTTAAACAAGAAAGCTGAAAGGGAGGTGCGGCGGGCGGGCGAGCGAACCACCACCGCTTACTTCGCATATAAATCACCGTCCACTCTCCCTCCTTTGTATCCAACCAGCACTGGCAACTAGAAGGAAGCCAACGACCATCGCCATGGCTGCCTCCACCACAAAGTTGGCCATGCTCACCCTTGCGGCAGTTTGCCTGCACGTACGCTGCCAAGCATCTGTTCCCTGATCAATCTCCCTTCCTTCTCTCTCTTCCTCTCCTCCTCTTCTTTCTCTCCCTCGTATTCTCCCGCTCCGGCTCCAATGGCGCCCCTCCCGACCCCGTCTCCTTCCCTATCTTCGGAAACTGGCTACAGGTCGGCAATGACCTCAACCACCGGAACCTCGTGGACATGGCGAAGAAGTACGGTAACGTGTTCCTGCTGCGGCTCGGGGTACGGTAATTACCCCCTTCGCTCTTGGACAGTCGTATTCTTTCAAATCTCTGATCGTTGGAATGGGCAGTACGCTAAACAACACCCATAGCATCGACTTCGTTGGTCCGATGAAGCTGGGGAAGTAGCGGTTGTCCCCTTCCCGATGACTTGCTCGCAGAGATCCTCTGCTACCTCGCAGCAAAGACTTTCTTTAGGTTCCTCTCTATTCGCAAGACCTTTCACCAGATTCTTATTTCCTCCTTTCACAGTCGTACCACAACAATGTCATCTCCGGCATCTTCCTCCACTGCCGCAACATATCTGGGCCCTTCTTCCTCATTGCCCCAACGCCAAAATCCATGAGTCAGCTGGTGGCCTCGTCTTTGTCTTGCATAGGATCGACGGTGCTTTATGTGTCTAAAACCCGACCCATGGGACTCGGTGCTTGCTGCCCTCCCCGCCGGGCAAGTATTGTCAACGGGGCGGCATCGCAATGAGATTCACGAAAGACGGAGTTGGGGTGACAAAAGATTTTATATATATATATATATATATATATATATATATATATATATATATATATATATATATATATATATATATATATATATATATATATATATATAATGTAAGATTTACTTACGACTACTTTAGTAAAAAAAAAAACTACTTGAATATTAACAAAAGAGGTTTTCTAGAATTATGAGAAAAATATTTTGATGACCTGAGCTACACTATTTTTTTTAATGAGATTATATTACCTTAGGGTCCTATTCAAAAATAGGATAACTCATCTCTTACTTTTTTTTCCCCAAAAGTTCTCAAATTTTAAATCTTTTAAAATGACTTGCAAATACCTAGATGAGCTTTTTTTCTATTTTTAACACTTTTAAAATATGTATTTTTATTGGTTTCAATCTTTAAGTGACACAAATTCAACATTTACATGATTGAAATTAATTAAAAATACCTAGTTAAGACTTAAAATATGAAAAAAGATCATTTAGGTCTTTGCAAGTCCTTTTTGAGGTTTTATTTAAAATTTAAAACTTGTAGGTTTTATTATTATTTATTTACTATATAAATATAATTTTTTTGTTATATTTTACTTTTAATTCAATATTATGATGTATATTTTTAATAATATTTTGTTTATTAGTTAAAGATAATTTTATAATTATTTTATTGATATATATTAACGATATTAATTTTTAGATATTTTCCTTTTGTGACAGTCCTACATTTGGATTAGTTAATTGGTTTAATTGAATGAGCCTATTCAATTGAATATGTTTGAAAAGGGCAAGATAGGAGAATAATTGAAATCATTTTGAAAAATAGAAGTATCAAAGGAAATAATTAATATTACGACATTTAGTGAAAAAAGAAACAAAGACAAAGGTTTTTTAAGAAAATAAATATCCTACGTGTAAACTAGTCGATCCTTGAATCATTTCTCCAATTATAATTAAGGATAATTCAAGTTTAATTCCTTCTCACCATGTGATTCCTAATCATTCTCCTCTTACATATCTCCCTCAATCTTACTCCTCTATATATAATGAGAGTCGTAGTCCTTCAAATCTTCCCATCGTTGTACTGGTTGACATGCTCAAGAACACCCGTAACATCGACCTTGTTGGTATGAAGAAGATCGAAAACAGGAGTTGTCCCCTTCCTGATGAAGTGCTCGTAAAGATCATATCTTATCTCCCGGCGAAGGCCTTCTTCAAGTTCCTCCCTGTTTGCAAGACCATCTACCACCTCTCGTCAGATTCTCATTTTCTCCTTTCTCAGTCATACTATAACAAGGCCATCTCCGGATTTTTCATACATAGTGACAACATTTTGAGATCCTTCATCCTCATTGACTCCTACGCCGGTGTGCCTAGGAGCAACCTCGAATTCCTAAGCGACAGCGGCGCCAAAATCCTCGGGTCAGCTGGTGGCCTCGTCTTTGTCTTGCTCAACAAAAATGGATGGTTCGATGCTTCCACAAGTGGCATATGTGTCTACAACCCGGCCCGTGGGACTCGATGTTGGCTCCCTTCCCCGCCGGGTAAGTGTATCCGGGGGGGCATCGCGGTGAGATTCATGAACGATGGAGATGTGATGGCGAAAGACTACAAGTTGGTCTACGTCACACGAACCCGGGGAAGGAGCTCGTTGCACCACTGTCGGGTCTACGACTCAGTTGCTAGGGCGTGGACGATGGATAAGGAGCTCGATTTTGGGCGGAGGGAACTGGAGTTGGAGTACCCGGTGGTTTGCGGTGACACCGTGTTCTGGCTATCATCAGAATTGGAATCGTACACGAGGATTGACCCATACGTCGTCACCTTCGATGTGAGAGAGGAGTGCACACAAATCATCCCTCTGCCGAAAGAAGCAATCCTCAACTTCTTTGACGCTCTCGGAATAGCCGAGTGGGAAGGGAAGTCATTGTGCGTGATCCATTACAGCACATCTTATTGGGTGTTCGGTCTGTGGCTGTTGAAGAAGACAAGCGGCAGTGCGGTAGGATGGGTGAAGGTGCGTGAGATAAGCTTGGCCGAGATGGGGTTTACGGGAGAACCATCTTTTGTGAGCTACGTCGATCTGATCGAGGTGGCGACGACCACGCTACTTGTTTTCACCATATATGGCAAGGTGTACAGTTACAGTATAAAGGATGGAGAAGTACTAAAGAAGCTGGCATCGCTGCCCGTCTCTTATTTCCCCAAGCTGATCCCTTACTCTAATACACTTCGTCCATGCGGTGAGCAAGAAGAATTGTTGGAAGCAATCTGAAGACGTTTCCTTTTCCCTCTTATTTTCTCTGTTCTTAGTGATTTCCTAGATCAATCTTTTATAGAGAAACGCACAAAGATAAACGTATGTGCGTACTGAGATTTATGAGAAAGGTGAAGATGTATACATTATCCTAAAAAAGAACGCACAAACAGTTCTGACTCTTTTGTTTATTATTTATTTTAATGATGGAAAGAATTTAAAATTACATGATAACGATGTGTCTGAATCAAATTGATTATAATTATCATATATCAGACTTAACATCAATTCGATTTAGAAGCTTAAGTTTTAGTTTATTAAGTTGTGAGCCAAATCAAATATATATGTGATCCGACTCTTTCAATTTATTCCTTAATCCTCTTTCAATCTCTCACATATGAGTATTCTTTTTAACATATATCGACAATAGAATCAAATATCATCCTCTCGTGTAAAAGAAATTACAAGTTGAAGGTTTTTTCTTAGGAGCTTTGGCTTACCCTCTCAATGAAACCACAAAATTACCACTTGAGGGCAACGGAGATAATAGAAAATTTGTTGCGAGCACAACCTATCATATATCTTTATGTTTTGCTTAAAAAACCTTATATTACTTTAGAAGCCTAACACAACCCATGCTTTGGGTATTCGCAGTATAGAAACTAATTGGCACATCCTGTAATCAAAATTTTTAATTAAAGTATATTATTTTCTTTTCTTTTTTACTAATAAATTTTAAGAAATAAAAATTTAACATTTCAAATTAGGTGATGTTATTTTTCTTAGTAAATTAAATATAATTAAAGATTAAAATAAAATTATTATCTTATGTGGAAGTCTCATCATGAGTTAAAATTTAGTCCGTAAATTAGGTCACAATCCATAGACTAGGCCTAGTCTACTAGCTAGTAGACTTAGCCCAATCAATAGATTCAACTCAATCAGCAAAATAAGCCCCCAACCCATAAGCTTGTTTGAACTAAATTTTTATTTTTTTTATTTTTTAATAATAAATTTTAATAAAATAAAATTTTAATATTTCAAATTAGGTGATGTTATTTTTCTTAGTAAATTAAGTACAATTAAATATTAAAATAAAATCATTATCTTATGTGGAAGTCTCATCATGGGTTGAAATTTAGTCCGTATGTCAGGTCACAACCTATAGACTAAGCCTAGTCTACTAGCTAGCCGACTTAGTTCAACCAACAGGTTAGGCTCAACCAGCGAAGTAAGCCCCAACCCATAAGCTTGCTTGATCCAACCCGAGCAGTCATATGTAATACACATGATCAATATACGGGCTAGTGCAACCCTAGACCATACTATATAATCTAGCCCATTTCTTTTATTTTATTTATTTAGGCTAAAATATTAATTAAATCAAATCAAATTAAATTAGTTTAGATTGATTCACGTCTACTTAATCTAATTCAAATTATACTAGCATATAATAGTTCTAAACTAATTAAATGAGGATTAAAAATTAGTTAAATTAGATTATAATTAAATCAAATTCAATTGGAATAATTGAGTTAGGATTCAAGTCAATAGATGATTAATTGACGTTATTTGATATTAATGATGTTTGAAAAATGAATTAAGATGTCTGTATGATTATAACTAGTATAAGATGATTTTATTTTTCTACCGATAACTTGTAAAGTAATTTACTTTAAGGATTAAAAAGCTGTAAGATGTGATGGATGGATAAGAATATATCTCCACTTTTCATTTACGAGTGAGGGCTACTATTCACTTTTCATTCACTATTGCGAGAATATAAATATATTCCATAATATAAAGCTTATTTATTTGCTAGAGTATTTCTTTGGTTATTTGTTAAACCTCAATAGAATGATTTATTTTTTAGATATATATTTGTTTTATAATTAATTTATAAAATATTTCTACTCGATTTTATTAAATTTTTTAATTATTTTTAATTTTCAAAGTAGCCTTTGACCAAATTCTAATAGAGAACAAACATTACTGTACCGTTAAATAAAGATAGCTAAATTTTGTTTTTGAGTTGGTATCACTAAATTTCTTAATAAAACTTATAACTATTTTTTATTTATATTTTGATAAATAAATAAATTATAATAAATATTTATAATTTATATATTAAATAAAAATAATATTTATTTATTTGGCCTTTGATGTATATGTGGAAAGATGTCATAATCCTATGAAAAAAAAAATCTAGATGTGATAATATTCTTTCTTATATAAATGTAATAATGTATAACTAAAAATAATAACATAAATAAAATATTCGTGACTAAATTCATCATTTCCATAGAGGGGGCTTCTCATTATCTAGGAAACAAAGATAAAATTATTATATTACGGTCATCCTGCACAATTTGGTTTGGTTACCTCATTTGAATAGACAATTAACATTCTAATCATCAAGCTCTCGTGGAATCTGTAAATTTACAATCAAAATCAGAAATAAGGGGGAGGAATCATGGTTTTGAATTTATGTGACTATTTGGGTAATAATTACATGAATATAAGAAGATAAAGATTCCTGAATGCTCACAATGAATTAATGATGCAAGCATAATGAGGGATGATAAATAGAAGAGTTGTAAAACATGTGTAAACGCTTCCCAAGATAATTTATCATAAGTTCTTTTATTTTTATTTTAATTTATCATATATATAATTTCATGGAAAGAGTGCATGAATATGGCAATCGGTCCTCGAAACATTTATCTGTTTTCAGATGAGGAGAGTTCCATATCTTCTCACTCTAAGAGTCGTCATCCTTCTCTCTTACTTCTCTATATAATAGACAGTCGTACTCTTTCAAATCTCTGATCGCTGGAATGGATGGTACGCTCAATAACACCCATAGCATCAACGTCGGAAGTAGCCGTCGTCCCCTTCCCGATGACTTGCTCGCAGAGATCCTCTCCTACCTCCCAGCAAAGACCTTCTTTAGGCTCCTATCTGTTTGCAAGACCTTTCGCCAGCTCTCATCAGATTCTCATTTTCTCCTTTCACAGTCGAACCACAACAATGTCATCTCCGGCTTCTTTCCCCACCGCCGCAACTTTTCTGGGCCCTTCTTCCTCATCGACCCCTACGCCGGTGTGCCAAGAAGTAGCCTCGAATTCTTGTGCTCCAGCAAAGCCATAATCCTTGGGTCAGCGGGTGGCCTCGTCTTTGTCTTGCATAGGAAAGGTGGTGCCTTATGCGTCTACAACCCGGCCCGTGGGACTCGGTGCCAGCTGCCCTCCCCGCCGAGCGAGTATTGTACATGGGGCGGCGTCGCGGTGAGATTCATGAACGATGGAGATGGGGTGACGAAAGGCTACAAGTTGGTCTACCTTTCACGGACCCTAGAAGGGAGCTCGTTGCACCGCTGTCGGGTCTATGACTCGTTTGCGAGGGTGTGGACGATGGACAAGGAACTCGACTTCGGTCGGAAGGACCTACATTTGGAGCACCCGGTGGTCTGCGACGACGTCGTGTTCTGGGCATCGTCACGTTCGGAATCGTACGAGAGGTTCGACCACTATGTCGTCGCCTTTGATGTGAGGAAGGAGCGCACTCAGATCATCCCTCTGCCGAAAGAAGCAGCCGTCACCTACTTGGACACGATCGGAATAGGCAAGTGGGAGGGGAAGTCGCTGTGCCTAATCCATTACGAAATGTGTACTTGGGTGTTCGGACTGTGGCTGCTGAGGAAGACAAACGACGGTCCGCCAGGATGGGTGAGGGTGCATGAGGTGAGCTTAGGCCAGTTTGGGTTCATGGAACTCCCCTACGTGAGTTCCGTAACGCTGAGTGAGGTGGCGATGACCACGTTACTTGTTTTCACCATATCGAGCAAGGCATATGGCTATGATATAAAGGATGGAACACTCAAGAAACTGACATCGTCGGAAATCTATGTCGCCAAGTTGATCCCTTACTCTAATACACTTCGACCATGCGGTGAGCAAGAGGAGCTGTTGGAACAAATCTGAAGAACATTTTTTCCTTTTCCCTCTCTTTTTTGTCTCTCTGCTTCTTCTGCAATATAATAGCAACGTATCCTCGGATCAACCTTTTATAGAGTAACGTGCAAAGATATATGTATATGTAATTGCTAATATTTATGAAGATTTATACAGTATCATTAGAAAGAATGCAAAAACCGTTCTCTCCTTTTTGTTTCTTATTTGTATCAATGATGTTAAGAATTATATATATATATATATATATATATATATATATATATATATATATATATATATATATATATATATATATATATATATATATATATATATATATATATATAATAACAATCAGTTTGAGTTAAAATAGTTAGAATTAATATACCAAATCAATCCAAATGTTTAGACTTTCCATATTTATTGTGTGCTGAATCCATCATATATCACTCCACTCTTTCAATCTATTTCTTATTCCTAACTTCTTTTTCAATCTCTCATTATCAGTATTCTCTTGATATCGACTGAATCATCTCTTCTTCCTTAATCATAATGGTAATTCAAAAATATCTAACACTTTTTTTCTGCTCGAATCATTTTCTATTTAGATCTAATAACATGTTAAGGACTTTAAAATCCAGGATGATGAGTTTGAGTCAAATTGGTTTGGATTAGCATACATCAGATTTGATACTAACTCAACCCAAAAGCTTATATTATATTTGTTAAGTTATGAGACAAATCAAATGTATATGATCTACCTCTTTCCATTCAAATCAATCTCTGACACATGAATATTCTCTTAAATTTGAAAGCGATCGATCTCCTTTTATCTCTAGATTTGTACATCAAGTCACTTTAATATACTATCTTGAAAAGTTGTGTCTCCAAATAATTTGTGGTAGAAAATTAATTTGAACAATTTATTGATCTTTTCATTGAGGCTCTTAATTCAAATCAATTTAAACATTTACTCGGTAAGTTATGTGCTATGGATCAATCCGCTGACAGAGGGGAGTTCTAAGAAGGATCACACTAAATCTAATAATTAACTATTATTTTCAGATGATGTCCCGAATGACAATATTAAATTCAATTATTTATTATCATTTTCATAAAAGTATATGAAAAATGATATGATTTTCACTTTATTGTAATACCATCAATATATAGTAATTTTTTTTCTCATTTTTGAAATGATAGAATGTTATCATAATTTGGAAATCTCGTCTCCTCCCTTTTATATAAATAAATAAATATATATATATTCTTAAATGACATCAATATAACATTTTGTCACACGGGGGAACTTAAATCTTAATTAATATGTCAAAATATTGTAAAAAAATATTTGGAGAGTTGAGAATGACAAGAATTATATTATAAAAAGAAGTGGATCTAAATTATAGTTTTAAGGTTAATTTCGATATAAATAGTAAACTTAATCTAAGAATAACAAATACTAAATCACTAACTATATGCATATAAATGTAATTTAATTGGACAAATCCACTGATATGGTAGTCGGTCCTCGAAACGTTTCTCCATTTCAATTAGGAGAGCTCGAGTTCGATATCTTCTCACTATAAGGGTCTTAATCCTCCTTGCCTTGCAAATCTCGTCCCCTCTTAATCCTCTATTTAATGGACAGTTGTGGCCTTTCAAATCTCTCATCGCTCTAATGGCCGATCGTCCGAAGAAGCTGGGAAGCAATAGTTGTCCCCTTCCCGATGATGTGCTCACAAAGATCCTCTCCTACCTCCCGGCAAAGACCTTCTTTAGGCTCCTATCCGTCTGCAAGACATTTCGCAAGCTCTCGTCAGACTCTCATTTCCTCCTTTCGCAGTCATACCATAACAACGCCATCTCCGGCTTCTTCGTCCAGTGTTATGGTACCAACATATCCCTTCTCCTCGTTGACCCCTACGCTGACGTGCCTAAAAGCAACATTGAATTCATGTTCAAGAGAGAATCCATAATCCTCGGGTCAGCTGGTGGCCTCGTCGTCATCTTGCATACGGAAGACGATGGCTTGTGTGTCTACAACCCGGCTCGTGGGACTCGATGTCGGCTCCCATCCCCCAGGGGCAAGTGTTTCTTTGGCGGCATCGCGGTGAGCTTCTTGAACGATGGGGACGGGGTCTCAAAAGACTACAAGCTGGTCTACCTCTCAGTCACCAGGGAATGGAGCTGGTTGAGCCACTGTCGGGTCTATGACTCCGTGGCTAGGGCATGGACGATGGACAAGGAGCTCGACTTCGGGCCAGAGGCACTAGATTTCGTGCACCCGGTGGTCTGCGACGAGACCGTGTTTTGGGTGACGAAATTAGGGCTGTACGTCGTTGCCTTCGACATGAAGACAGAGAGCACGCAGATCATCGAACTGCCAGAAGAAGCAAGCATAAACTACACCGACAAGATCGGAATAGGCAAGTGGGAGGGGAAGTCGCTGTGCCTGATCCATTACTGTAGGCTTTCTTGGATGTTCTCTCTGTGGAAGCTGAGGAAGACGAGCGACGGTGCACCAAAATGGGCGAAGTTGCATGAGATAAGCATAGCCGGTATAGGTTTGAGAAGCGTAGGCCAAGTGAGCTCCGTGTTTCTAAGTGAGGAGGCGGCGACGGCCACGCTACTTGTTTTCACCGTATGGGACGATGTATACGGCTACAGTATAAAGGATGGAAAACTCAAGAAGCTGGCATCGCTGGGATCCCATTACCTACCGTTGATCCCTTACTCTAATACGCTTCGGCCATGCGGTCGGCAAGAGGAGCTGTTGGAAACAACCTGATGAGACTTTTCCTTTTTTCCTGTCATCTATGCATTACCGTAGAGAGACAAAAATAGCATGAAAAGTTTTCTTCGGTTTCTCTTTCTTGTGACAATGCCTGCTTGCTTGTAGTATACTGAAATTATACTCCTTTTTAAAACGTATTATAGATCAGGATATATAAAAGTGTGAATTTATTCAAAATAAAAAATATTTTTCAATCATCCAAAATTCATAATGTTAGGATCCATATAACATAGAATTAATGAAATCAAAAGCATTTAGTGACTAAGAGATAAGAGAGATTTTAGAATAATAACATTAGACTAATTCTAGGGAGGATCTTAGATGATATATATTAGAATATAGATTATGTAATAGAATCTTAACATAACATAATCCCGCTTATTTCTTAATGATAATTAATATTAGTTTCAAACGTCATCCAGCTTCATCTATTTACGACTGGATGAAATTATTCGGGCCAACAAGAGCATCACAACTCTTACAACATAACATAATTCTCTTCCCTTTTCATTATTGATAAAGGAATCAAAATATCCCGCAATGATTCCCTTCACTCTATGATTCCTAATCTGTCATTGTTCTCACTGTACTAATTATCGATCAAGTTGGCAAATAAGATACCACATGCTTCGACGAGGCCTAATTATATATTATCCTCTATGATTAACTACTTTTAACATCCTAATTTTTAAAATTTTAAAAAATATATTAAATTTTTTATACTTAAAAAAATAAAATATTGGGATCGGCAAGTGGGAGGGAAAGTCGGTTCTCGATCCTTTAACACCCTTACAACTTGATTCTTCTTTTGACAGGCTTAGGAGAGAACCTTTACACCAATGATTACTTCTTTCTTAAACAGAAATCAACCTTAGACTAGAGAAGGAGAACTCTCACAAGATTACAATAAATTTTTTCCTTATTTTTTGTTCTCAGTTCTTGTGTGATGTAAGCAGAGATGAGAAGGGTATTTATAGGCTTCAAACGGATTCAAATTTGGAGCCTAAAAGTATCTCATCCCCGATTTTTGGGGTATTGGCGGTACCACCGCCCAGTCTGACGGTACCACCACTTGACAAAGTCTCGGAGACTAGGCTCTAATGGTACCACCGCCTGGTATGGTTCTAAGTGGCCGAGTGGGTCTTCCATTCGACCCAACTCAACCCTAACGTAGGCCTAATTAGTCCCTAATTGAGTTGGCCTAATTATATTCTAAATCGACTCAATAAGACTCTAAACTAACTCAATCTAGACATAGTCGATTCCAAGCGAATCCTATGTTGTCCGACTTGTCATTGGTTTATCCGACACTTCGTCCAATCCTTCGACGTATTGCCCAATCGGCATGTTGACTCCCGCAACTTCCGATCTCCTTGGCGCAAAGTCCGATCCTTCGATCCGATGCCCGAATTCACGACAGGAAGCCTTCTACTGACAAGTCGATCGATCCTCCGACCGACGTCCAATTTTCTGATATGTTCACTCTGGCCTAACGTCTTATTACTCCTACTTTAATCAATTTCTCTTTTCTGATTGAAGCTAGTCCTGCGTCACTTAAACGCACATTAGATCACAAACTCATCAATTGATTTTATCATCAAAATTCGAGATTCAGCAACGTACCCCTACTTTGGCGAGTAAGAGATACTATTCCTTTTGTTATTAAGAGTGTAATGTAGATTTAACTCCATTCACTATTACGAGATCATAAACTCGTTAAGTAGGAAAAAGCCTCATTATCTATTATTGAAAGAGTATTCCTTCATGCATTTGATATATGTAATACGATTATTGAGTTTTAAACATATATTTGTTTTATAATTGGTTTAAAAAGGTTTCTCTTTAATATTGTTGAAATTTTTTATTTTATTTTTAAGTTTTAAAGTAACCTCCTAATAATACTATACCAAATTTTAGTAGAGAACAAACATTGATAGGGCTAGTTGAATTTTATTTATGAGTTAGCATCACTATATTTCTAAATAAAACCTCTGACTACTTTTAATTTATATTTTGATAAATAAATAAATTATAATACTTATTTATTATATATATATTAATAAAGTAATATTTATTTATTTGACTTTTGATATATGGAATGATGTTTTAATCCTATGAAAAAAAATCCTAAATGTGGTAATATTTTTTCTTGTATAATGTAACAATTTATAACTAAAAAAAATAATATAAATAAAATATTCATGACTAAATTCATCATTTCGGCTTCTCGTTATCCTGGAAACAAAGATAAATTATTGTATATTGGTCATCATGCATAATTTGATTTAGTTACCTCATTTGAATAGACAACTAACATTCTAATCATCAAGCTATCGTTGAATCTGTAAAATTTTACAATCAAAATCAGAAATAAGCACTTTATGGGGAGGAATCATGGTTTAGAATTTATGTAACAACTTGGGTAATAATGACATAAATATAAGAAGAATAAGGTCAATTCTCAGAAAGAATGAATGAATGATGCAAGATCGAGGGATAATAAATAATTTATCATAATTTTTAAAATTTTTATTTTAATTGTCACTAAAGGACTTTTACCCTAGATTTATACCTCCAAAACAACAATTTTTTATGTCGATAGAATATTCTCTTAAATGTTGGCTAATTGTAAAAATATTTTGCCCATGAGAGATAATTTGGGGAATAAAAGTTCAATTAAGATTTTAGGAAGAATTTTATAATTTAAATTATATAATAATATTGGTTAAAAAAAACTTTAGTAAATCATCAATAAGCATACACCTATGATAAAAATGATGAAATTAAAATCAGTTGGACCATTATGATATTCCAACAAACACTAAATAATTCAATTGTGTAGTCATCTAGATTGAGTCTTTTTTACCAAAATTCATAGATCTTATAAAATCTTAAATTTACTTATATTCAAAAGGTATGAAAAGTTAAGATTAGAAATTATATGTAGAGTAGGCCAAGTTTGAGCAATCGATTAATTCCAAAATTTGGAGTAAAAGACATAACTTCGACCCTAATTTGATCATCTTTGTAACAAATCTCACTATCTTCCCGAATACATTGGATTTTGCTTTTGTCCTACACTCATGTAAGTCACATTGTGATAAGATTTGGTGTTATGGTCACCCCTCATTTGTCCATTTTGTCCATATCATAATCTACCGTCTCAAATTAATTTATCTAAAAATGGTTTGAAGTGGATTGATTGTTAAGGCTCATATAGCATTCTTAACTTGGAAGTCTTCAATTTACTAGAGTGTCAAATGTTCTTTTTTTTCGAGATTCGTTAAAAATTAGCAATTCCATAAATTAAAAATTCCCTTAAACATTCAAAATCAGTAGTAAAATAATCCCTCACACGACTATTCTATCTTTAGCATCCTTATGTTTATCTGAAAATTTTGAAACTAAAAATGGCTCTCTTTTTTTCAGATGATTATTTTCTTTATTTGAATTAGGAAAAAGTAGTGATCAGAGGCAACTTGAGCAATTTAATGATCTTTTCACTATCTATTGATCTTAGTGATAACTAAGGCTCTTAAGTCAAATCAATTTTATCATTTACTTGGCAAGTTAGATATCATGGATAATGTCTAACAGAGGGGAGTGCTTAGAAGGATCACACTAAATCTAATAATTAACTACTATTTTCATATGATGTCTGAAATGATAATGTTAAATGTAATTACTTATTGTCATTTTCATAAAAAATATATGAAAACGATATGTTTTTCTCATTATTGTAATACAATAAATATGAAACATATATATATATATATATAATTTCATGGAAAGAGTGCATGAATATGGCAATCGGTCCTCGAAACATTTCTCTGTTTCAGATGAGGAGAGTTTGATATCTTCTCACACTAAGAGTCATCGTCCTTCTCTATTCTCTATATAATGGACAATAAGTTGGACTCTTTCAAATCTCTGATCGTTGGAATGGATGGTACGCTCAATAGCACCCATAGCATCAACCTCGGAAGTAGCGGTCGTCCCCTTCCCGATAACTTGCTGGCAGAGATCCTCTCCTACCTCCCAGCAAAGACCTTCTTTAGGCTCCTCTCTGTTTGCAAGACCTTTCGCCAGCTCTCATCAGATTCTCATTTTCTCCTTTCACAGACGTACCACAACAATGTCATCTCCGGCTTCTTTCCCCACATCAGCAACGTTCCTGGGTCCTTCTTCCTCGTTGACCCCTACGCCGGTGTGCCCAGAAGCAGCCTCGAATTCTTGTCCTACAGGAAAGTCGTAATCCTTGGGTCAGCGGGTGGCCTCGTCTTTGTCTTGCAGTACAAAGATGATGCCTTATGCGTCTACAACCCGGCCCGTGGGACTCGGTGCCGGCTGCCCTCCCCGCCGAGCAAGTATTGGACATGGGGCGGCATCGGCATCGCGGTGAGATTCATGAACGATGGAGATGGGGTGACGAAAGGCTACAAGTTGGTCTACCTTTTACGGACCCCAGCAGGGAGCTCGTTTCACCGCTGTCAGGTCTATGACTCGTCTGCGAGGGTGTGGACGATGGACAAGGAACTCGACTTCGGTCGGATGGAACTACATTTGGAGCACCCGGTGGTCTGCGACGACGTCGTGTTCTGGGCATCGTCACATTCGGAACCGTTCGAGAGGATCGACCACTATGTCGTCGCCTTTGATGTGAGGAAGGAGCGCACGCAGATCATCCCTCTACCGAAAGAAGCAGCCGTCGCCTGCTTCGACACGATCGGAATAGGCAAGTGGGAGGGGAAGTCGCTGTGCCTAATCCATTACGAAATGTGCACTTGGGTGTTCGGACTGTGGCTGCTGAGGAAGACAAACGACGGTCCGCCAGGGTGGGTGAGAGTGCATGAGGTGAGCTTAGGCCAGATAGGGTTCAGGGAACTCCCCATCGTGAGTTCCGTAATCCTGAGTGAGGTGGCGACGACCACGTTACTTGTTTTCACCATACAAAACGAAGCATATAGCTATGATATAAAGGATGGAAAACTCAAGAAGCTGGTATCGCTGGGATGCCATTACCCACCGTTGATCCCTTACTCTAATACGCTTCGGCCATGCGGTGAAGAAGAGGAGCTGTTGGAAACAACCCGATGAGACTTTTTCCTTTTTCCCTGTCATGTATGCATTGCCGCAGAGAGACCAAAAATAGCATGAAAAATTTTCTTCGGTTTCTCTTAGTGTCCAATGCCTTACTCTTTCTTGTAGTACAATGAAATTATACTACTTTTTAAAAGGCATTATAGATCAAGATATATAAAAGTGTGAATTTATTCAAAATAAAATATTTTTCAATCATCCAAAATTCAAAATGTTAGGATCCATATAACATAGAATTAATGAAATCAAAAGCGTTTAGTGACTAAGAGATAAGAGATATTTTAGAATAATAACATTAGACTCATTCGAGGGAGGAGCTTAGATGAAATATATTATAATATTGATTATGTAAGAGAATCTTAACATAATATAATCCCACTTATTTCTTGATGATAATTAATATTAGTTTCTCACGTCATCCAGATGAAATTATTTGGGCCAACAAGAGCATCAAAACTCTTACAACATAACAGAATTCTCTTTTTTCATTATTGATAAAGGAATCAAAATATCCCACAAACAATATAATACAATAAAAACATAAGTCTCTTTATTTCTCCAATACAAATAAGGAGAGTTTGAGCTTGATTCCCTTCACTCTGTGTGATTCCTAATCTGTCATTGTTCTCACTATACTAATTACCGATCAAGTTGGCAAACAAAACCTAATTACAAATTACCTTCTATAATTAACTATCTTTAACAACCTAATTTTTAACCTTTCAAAAATTATATTAAAATTTTTATACTTACGAAAATAAAACATTAAAATCCCTCTAAGATTAAAAAGATAATTTCATAGGATTAAAAATCAAAAAAAATTATTAAAGTAACATGATCAAATGTTTTACTTTCATAAATATAAAGATCTTAATATAAATTAAAATATTAAAATAAATAATTACAAAGATTAATCTATAATTAGCTCCATCCACAAAGCCATCAGAGAGCATTAAAAGAGCCTGTTTGAATGATCTAATTGGCCATGCGCTTGTGAAGCAAACCATCAAGCGTCTACAATTGACAACCTTAGAACCTAATTATGAAAATAATAACTATGCGTATTCTTTTATAAGTTTTGGTGCCGTGAACATTGTTGATGTTATGTTCTATTTCCTAGCAAAACTGCATCCAAATTATGGAAGTTCTTGCACAGTAGAAACTGTGACTGGGTGGACAAGAACACAGTCAAGCTGCATAAAAGAAAAAGTTACTGCAAGTCCACGAAGAACATGAAGAAGCCTATTCACTACCACGCAGAATTCTTTTACAATGTTTCACTACTACGCAGAATTCCATGAAGATGAAGTTACTGCATGTCCATGAAGAACACGAAGAAGACTATTCAAACTTACAATGTTTTACTGCTACGCAGAATTCCATGAAGATAGCCACCGGCCATTATCAAGGACACGAGAGAAACGACACCTGCAGGGAATACCTTTCCAGACTTCTTGTAGCGAGACCCCATTACAGCTAGAAGAGTCACAGACGTACCTGATAAGTAAAACAGGCAGGTTAAGCACAAGGAGGAAAAAGATATAGCTTGAGCAGAATAGCCATGGTAGAACCGGTTAGAATCATACCTAACCCCAGGGATGATGCGTATAAAGGTCGTTCTGGAAGCTGGGTGTACACGTGACACAATAACGCAGCCGATACCCCTCCGGCAACTAATGACTTCTGGCTGCAGCTCTTCACAAATCCCATTACACCGCCAGCTACAAGGATGCCAATGGGAGAAAAGAAATGTTTAGCCTTCCAATGGAGGAATGCTTGTTTCAAACACAAGCAAGAATGCAGCAGAAAAGGAAAGCTGCTGTGGTTTACATGTCTTATGGGGATAGGAATGTCCATAACCCTCGTGGCTCCATACAAGATATGAAGTCCAACCTAAAATTTTGGATCCATTAACATTACAGGATCAAGTATGGATCCTAGATCTTACCCAATGATACATAAATTGGAATGTCCTATCTGAATCTTAGGTACGGGTCCTCATTTTGGATCCATAAGCTTATCAGATTCAGACCCCAAATGGATTTTGAGTTGAGTATGGCCCGAAAACATCCATATTTATAAATGGCAAAAAGTATGTTTCACAAAAACAAATTGCTTACGAAACTCAGAAACAATAATGAGCACATATAACTTGCAGGGATGGACAATATGACCAAAATATGATTTCTTGGTGACGTTGAAGTACCGAAATAAAGAGAAAAACATCTACACGAGTTGGTAATGAGACATGCATCTTTCAACGTGTGTGTCTTCCCGTAACACTTAAGTCATGTCAGAAAAAAGACCAATGTTAAGATTAGATGTCTGGATATGTACAATGTTTGGGTTAGTCCTCAAAAGGTAATGCATGCTCAGGAAGATTATTTGTAGACTACACATCATATCAAATATGTATCAATACACAGCTTTTTCAGAGTAAGGGTTGTCAACATTTTGAATCTGCTCAGGTTGAGATACCATATGTCAGGCAAAAAATTTCTTTACCCAAAATACTTGTCATAAATCTCTGCAATTCAAACAGAGTGCAGCCTCTGCTAAATGCACAAAAAGTAGCTCATGATAATAGCCTATTCTCACTATTATCTTTTTTTTTCCAGCTATGTATGATGGTTCTTAACAGAGTACTTAAATGCAATAATTACTTATGAGAACTTAAAATGGAAAGTGAGAAATGAGTGCCACATCTGTACAGATAGATATACAAAAGCCTTTCATAACTAGACTCAGAGGATACATGCACCAAGATACAAAAACGATCGATGCTGAGAGTCGCCAGTGTTAGGTCATAACAATGGAGATGTTCATACTTCCTAATACTCTTCCCTCAGAGATTCACCTTTTCCTCCATCTCTAAATCAATTCAAGACTACTACGCCAACAAACACATGATACCGTCATTTAGATATTGCTGCTGCATTAACATCATTAACAAATTTTAGCTGACTTAGAACTATATTCATATAACTAAAAAGATGATGTACCAGCACTTACTAGGAGTTCTTTGTTGAATGAACATCTAGTCTTTAGTGACAACCAATACAAAGTTAGTAACAAGCATCTTATCACTTATCTTAATGTCAAGCTTAAGCAGCCAAACCTGCACTAGTAAGCAAAAAACAGCCTTACAAATGGCACTGCACAGATGATCCTTCCCACTAGGTCCTCTGTAATTGTTCCAAATTACACCACATGCAGACAAAACTATCAGGGGAAAAAGTCAGTTTTGTTAAGGGGGATTGCTAGTATATCCTATGAAGGTTAATGAAATTAAAAGAGTAGCTCTTCAGCACAACTAAAACTTAATAAAATTGTGCACCAGCTGAGCAAAGGCAAAAGGGCTACATTTCTGCTGCATAAGCCGATGAATAAATTGCATTATTTTTCTATGTGGATAATCAAGCAATTGATTTTACGATATACCAGAGTTGTTTTCTACCAAAAATGACACAATAGCACCATTTTGAGTTTTACAAAATATTTTCACAACAAGATGACTGTTGTTTTCTGGTCTGCAATATCTAAACTCAATATTTTTTATTATATCAGATTCTAGAACATAAAAAAACATGGGGTGTTCACTTGGGTTCCACCAAGAAATGTTTGGCTCATGGTATTGACCTCGAATCCTTTTGCCGCAAGAAGGTGTGTCCACTAGATTCTGGTGCAGAGATAAGATTAGGACAAGTTATTCGACAAATATGATCCAATTAACAAGGTCACACACAGAACTCGATGGGAACGATAAAGGACATGAGTCATTTGCTGGGGAACAAAGTGGGCCAGTGTGTAAAGGAAAACTCCACCTGATTGGATAAAGGCTTTACGAAGGATGCCCTAATTGAGGGCAACTACAGCACCAAGTAATGAAATATCAGACAGATCATAACTGATGGGCTAAGTTTACTGTCAGAACAGATCAAGGGAATCGGATTACCTCCGAGGAGGGCAGCATAACCCAGCGTTAGCAGCTGAGATGTGGACTTATCCATCTTCTACTTATCCTCGTTGCACCAATTTCACCGTCGCCTCCACCTCCTGGACCACCCGATCAGAGGCGGCGATGAGACAGACGCTCCCGCCAACGATCGGACAAAGGACAGGGGATCAGGTAGGGGGGTAGGCGGCGGGCGGATCAACCGGCGAAGGTCGCCCGTGGCGGAGAGACGATTTAAGGGCGGAAGAAGACTCCAGAATATTGATTAACATTTAAAAGTACACAGTCAAAGAGTCCTCATTTTCTCACCTGCCCCGTAGTTGGACACTGATCGACCAATCCGTGGAGCCCATGGGAATACTTCACCTACAGTTTCAGTTGGGCCCCACCGATTTGGTTTCCGAAGTCAGAGATGGAAAATGTTTTCCTTCAAAAGTAATTATAGTTTATCCAATCTGAAAATAAAATAATAGTGTTGATCATGACTTTTTGGGATTTGTTGGTTTTGAAGAGAGGAGAAAAAGAAAAGTAAAAGGCATTCTATTAGTGTACAAAAGTGAATAATGTTTTGAAATGTAGGAAAAAAGAAATATACTATACTAAATAATATTACATGATTAAGTCATAAAAGGGAGATTCAAGAAATTTTCTTTCTAATTAAAATAAATAAATTATAGAAAACAAATAACTTTTTCTTAAAAGAATAATTTCTCATACTAATATACTAAATCACTAAGATTTATTTTAACATATGTTGTTTTACATATTAATAATCTTTACATGTGTACATGACATAATAACTCATAATAAATTATTAATATGATGACATGTATAATTTAAATTTAAAAAATAATTAATATTTATTTAAACCCCTGTGATTTTTGTCATGGACCACTTAAACCCTTATGATTTACTCGCGTCTAAAATAATCTTTACATTTTCAACACTAGAGAAGCTACATGTGTATGGTGCCTTATTAGATAGTAGTGGTTATATGGTATTGCTGGTGGTCACTTTCACGATGACGTCTCCTCCCGTCATTGATGATGGTCTTACTTTTTTTTTAGTTTAAATTACATATGTTATTATATTAATGATTTATTATGAGTTAGTATGTCACGTAAATAGATTCTAATATTTATTAATTCAGTCTTGATGAGAGAGACTAATATGCTATATTTTTTAAAATATATGAGTTATTTTAAATATAAATAAATCATAAGGACTCAAGTAGTCCATGGCCAAAATCACATGAGATAAAATGAATCTTAAATTATATATATCATTATATTAATATTTTATTATGAGTTAGTATATCATGTAAATAGATTTTAGCATTTGTTAACTCCAACTTGACGAGAAAAATTTATATAATATATTTTTTAAAATATAGAGGTTACTTTACACAGAAATAAACTATAAATGCTTAAGAGGTCCATGACCAAAATGATTAAAATGAATCTTGACCTTTTTTTTTTTCATGAAATTTTTTATGCAACTAAACATACTCTTAACTATGAATTTAATTAGGATACTTATTGCTACTGATCATACAACACCCAATCCGAGGGCCTTTCCAACTGATCTCTTCAGGATCAGCTCACACAATCCAGCTTCATGTTGAAAGCCATCCACAGTTAGCATTCATCAACTACATAAGATAGCATCACTCAGATCAGCACAATGGTTATCTGAACCACACAAAACATTAAGGACAACAAGATGAACAATGTCTTCCCCTTTATTGGATTCAGAGGTCTCACAAAATGATTATCTATGAGCAATCAAAAAGATGAGTACAAAACAAAATAAAAAAAATTGACAAGAATGGTTCCGCAGATCAAGACAACCTTCTGGCAATCTTGCAAAGTTGCTGATAAAAAAAAAAGTCACGGATCCAAAATTAACAAATCATTTACAGAGGTTGTACCTACCAACTTCCATATCACTGTGCATAGCTCTTCACTGGCTTTCATTATCCACACTTAAAGATTCACCAGTTTATGCACCCGAAGGTCGATAGGAATCTCCAATGGAATTATATCTGTTGTTAGATTTGGAAAGAAAAAAATCATACAAATTCAGAATTAGATGACTCGTCATTGGCTGATTCTGAGCAATTCAGTGGTCAAATCTCAGGAAGTCTTGTCCGGCAAGAAAAGGTACCGAAATCTTGAATCAAATGGGATGATGCTAAAACTCCGAACACCGAGTAACCTCTGCTTCCACTGTGGTTTAGAATAGTGAACTATAATTATTTGATCCGAGGAAAGGTAGCGACAGATCCAGTCAACCAGCAGCGAGTCCTCCACAACACCCTTGGCAAACGAATGCAGCATCTCTGGAACTAACAGCTTCCCCTTATCACTTAAACCTATCGATGCTCGTATGTAGTCCTTCATGGAGTTTTGTAGCTCATCTTGAACATTATCAGCAGTGAAGATTCTCACCTGCATCAAATGGAATCATGTTTGTAGGAGCACAAAGGCAACAAATCACTGTGAGCTGAAACTTGCATCACCTCCAGCTTTGAAAAGAACCATAGATATCAAGCATAAGGTTTATGAGTGATCTTCTACTTGAAATGATCTAAGAATTTGAAGAAGAGAAACAATGCTTTTTTGTAAGTTCATTGTAAGTCACGAACAGTCAAACTCAAGGAAATTTTATCGAACTAGACCAGAAATCCATAAATAAGTAAACCGTAGTATATGAGTTTCTAATTTCTGAAAAGAATTCCTCAGCAGCATTTCATAATTTTTAATTGAAGGGCTTAAAAGCATGCAACTAATACTGGAATAGCTTTCAGCTTCAGGCACATCAATGCATCTTCTACTCAAAGAAGTCAACAGTGAAGTTAGACTAATTTAATTTTACTAGAACAGCTTTCAGCTTCAGACAATTAACATTACTCCTATGCCACCAAATATACACTCTAAAAGCAGTAAATTGTAAGAGCTATTTAACTCACTGCAGGTGAAGAATACATTCCGCAACTAAGGGCAAATACTACCAGGGGCTCGGCGCTGTCAACCGAGTACTCTCGGTGCTCCTTAGAAATCTTAAATTTGTGAAGTGCCAGAGATTGAGCCTGAAAAAAGTGCATCAAACGAGATATATGATGAAAGAAAAGCATACAAAAAGACAATAGGACTGTATACCACATACTAATTGTGGACGATGCATTGGTGGTTTCATCTTCAGAATGACAAATTCAATCTCAGCTGCACTAAATGACTGACCACCTATAGTGTAAGATGCCTGAGGCAAATAACACAATTGTAACAGCATATATCACACCATCAACAAAATGGTCACAGAAAGTTACTAGATAAAACCTTTTGCATTTGAGAAAATAACTTGATGTCACTTCTAGGAACTCCAAATGCCAAATAGGCCTGACAGTTAAAGCAGAGAGGTTGTATCACAAACAACATGAAGAAAAAATATTTCAAGAATATTAATTTCTTTACTGAAAGCAAAATGCAGCACGCATTGAATTTTATTGAGATAAGAAAAAATGATGAATAAGAAAACCATGGTTTTGAATACTGGTCCAGCTTACTGGTTTGACAAATCATCATTATGGATAATGCCATTTGGTATCACTTAATGTACCACTCATATCTATTTTCAGTTTTTTTTCAGAGTTATTGGATGGTACACATCAACAAATGAATCAAGAATCATTTGTTGTCTTATCATGAAAAGAAAAGGTAAGAACCTGTAGCGTTTGCAAGGGGCTTCATCCAATTTATAAGCAAGGGATGCTTTAATTTACAGGCACTAAAGTATCTAAATGCAGAGATGTACTGAATTGGTTGTTAAATTGATGTTGAAATCATTTTTCTCTTTAGAGCATAATACATTAGTATTCAACATGAGACAATAGAACAGGAACAAATTAGTTCTAAACTTACATGCATCATTAAGGCATTATAAACATTGATCCAAAAGGCAAGCTTCTGATTGAGACTCATACAAGCTGGATTCACCTCTGTCAACTGCTCCACAAAAAACCTGAAGTGGTAGAGTTAGAAGTAATAAGTTGCCGTCCCACACTAAACATTGTACCATCTTTTCGAAAATATAAATGTGAGTACAAGACAATCCCAAAAAGTTTTTTATTTGATAAAGAAACTAGCAAAGATCAAACAAGTTTGGTTGGTGTGCTGATTTCGAAAACTTGGTCATCCGTACCACACTAACATAAATAAGCTTTCAGGTCCCAGTTAGGCTAAAAAAAATGATATAAAAACATCACCCAAAATCCTCAAGGAAAGTCGATTGACCTTGCGGTTTTGAATTTCAACTGTAAATCAAGCCAGGGCAACCGGAAAGCAATACACCAACCAAAAATCTTAATAGACTTGATAAATTGCCCCTCATGCAGTCCTCCATCATCATCAGTTGTGATGCATCTTACTGTGGCACACTGACACCCTCAACTTCCCTCTATTATCTCTCTTTCTCCATCTCTTATTCTCAATCAACAGCACATTGTTTTGTAAATTAAAATTGCAGCAGTTCAAATTGATCTAAAAATCTGCTGCTGACATGATGTTCAAAAATTCCATATTTTGATTGACAGTAATCCTCACAACAGTGTAAATATGGTAAATAATGTAATTCATGTAATCAAACATGGATAATTTCTATAATTAAGTTGTGAAACTATAATGCAATTCAGATACTAACTAGTACTTATAGCATAGAAATAAAGTTCCACATGAAGCTCCCCAAGACTAATCATAAGTAGTCTTGTATGGATATTCTAATTAATGAATTATACATACAGACACACAAAGAATTTAACATGTATATTTCCAAGTTGAAAGAGTATGACTTATAACTCATTTAACTACAATTGTACATGGAAAGCAGAAGTGTATGTCATGATACCTGTATCTTTTCAGAGACTCAGCAGCATATTGCAATTGTGCTCTTCCAACTGACATCCAAGAGACTTCAGCTGCCAAAATATAGCTTCCTACATTCCCCCAGTTCATTTTGTAACTTACTCCATATGGATCAAAGGAAGACATTTGTTTATCTACCTCATCCGTTTGGTAAATCCCTTCTGGACTTTGAAATAGTGAGGTCATTGTGGATGAGTCTGAGAAAGACATGAAAGAAGATGAAGATAGGTGCTCGACTGGGGAAGACTGAAAGCCCTCTGAAGAAGACATTTCTGGAAGGATGTCTGATGATCCAGATAGACAAAGAAAGATATTTCTCATGCATCGAACCATTTCTTCTGAAAGCTTGTTTGGGTTGTTCGATATGTCTTCTATAGGAAAATTATTCTTCAATTCAACTTCAACAGATAGTTGAACAGAAGCACCCATATCTGTCCCTTCATCACTAGCATTGCGTGATCTTAGTATCTGCATCAGCCGAAGAGATTGTATGTGAGGTACTATATTGGAATTTAAACAATGTTCTTCACTGGGAAATAACAACATATTTTGCTTAACTGTAGGTGACAGCAAGATAAAGAATGCACAGAACTGACCTCTGCCTCTGGACATCTCTCCATCGATCTTATGTCTGTAATGGACTGTGAATCTTCACAACCAGATAATACATATTTTTGCATTGAGATAGGTGTCTGAGTTAATTGAGACTTTGAAATGCTCGAGGAAAATATATGCTAAACAAGGCAGCAAAAAGTATTAGCAACAAGAATTCCTGATACTTAAATTCACTGAAAAAAATTAAAAGCACAATATACCTCTGGCTTACAGTCAGAAGATGGAGATGGTGGCCCTGGTGTCAGTGGTGGGGATCCTAGATGAGCTTCAGCGACGTGTCTCTCAGCCCTTTCATTGCAAATCTGAAGATGCAAGGTAACCAACTCCTCTTCTAGATTTGAAACAGTGATCTCCAGTGTGGCTATGCTGTGTAGAAGTTCCTGAATCTGAAAACATTGAAGTTGACAAAATACATAGAAGTCCTTAAAAGTGTAGAATATGATTGTTTCATATACCAGAGCCATCTAAAAGTAAATGAAATGGCATGCTGAAGGTTACCTCATCTGGAATGTTATCAGTAGAGTTCAACAAAGGGGCAGCATTTTTAGCCAAAGCATTTGCCAAAGCCTCATGGAGATTGATCTCCTCTTGTAGCTGCTTTTGTAATATCTGAACCTGTGTTATTTCAGCATGTCATAGGAGTCATCCTGTTATAAAGATGAAAATTGGAATGCATATACAGACTGAGGCTACGATCCAAATAAAACGAAAAGAATGATCCGGCATCTATTTGTATGTGGAAGATACATACAATAAAAAGTTTTCCTTTTGGTTATATCCATACAAAAAGAAAAAAAATTGCAACAATTAGGCAACTAAACAGTAATTCTGTAAATTTTAGTATTATTTAGTCTTTCATTGCTTGGTATGATGCACCAGAATAAGAATGAGGATCTTGGGAGAACTACTTGATTAAAAAGGAAAATAAATAGCTTTTGTATCTCAATTCACCAACGAGGTTAAGCCATTAGTCATTACAAACTAAGATCCACCTTATTCTACCAATAAGACATCAAAAGAAATCTATTATTTCTCAGTTTATGGTCCATCTAAGAGCTTGACACAATAGATTCAGTAACATTCATTGTCGTGAAATAAGCCCAATTTATCATTAGGAACAACATAGCATCTTTAAGTTCTTACTACATTGTAATGATCAACTTCCGAAGCACCCTATTATCAAAAGTCAGCATCTCTTAGATTAGTCTACAAATCGATGGCCTAAAATCTGAGGAGCCCAATTCTTCCATGGAACACTGAAACAGACGGAAGAAGAACACCACCAAATGCACTTACTTCTTGTTCGAGCTGCGATCTGTAACAGCACACCTTCCGACGCCTCTCTTCTCTTCCACCACAACTGCTCTTCTCATCCTGACAGATATCAGCATTTATCAAACAAGAAAGAGCAAAGAGAACAGCATCTGGATCGAAGGAAGAAGACAAACCTCCATGCCGGACGAGGACGCGGATGGATCCGAGCGGTGCGGGCTCTTCCCACCACCCCTCCCAACCTTATGCATCAGTCTCCGGATCGACCTCCCACTGTGAAACAGGCGGGGGCGGTTATGCTAAGGCGCACAAGAGAACAAGCAGAAGAAACCAAGTCACAGGGAGAGACGAGAGAAAAGAGAAAAGAGAGGTCTCACAGATTCACGGGCGGCATAGCGCCACTGGAAGAGTACATCTCGTCACCCAAAGCCTCTGCCTTGAGGCACAGCATGTCTTCCTTATCGACCACCACCACAGCTCACTCAACTCCGACTTCTTCTCTCTCTCTCTCTCTCTCTCTTTCTCTCTGTGTGGCGCTGAAATAGGTGATTATAGAGCAAAGCGAAGTGTGCAGTCACTTGTGTCGGACTGTACACCAACAGCAAAAAGGAAGAGCGGTAGAGGTGTTACAATGATGGAAGGGAAGTGCCACTACTGCTGGTGCTGAGAGGAGGAATGGTGAATAGAATAGAGGCGGAGAACCTGACAGGTCATGCTGACCCTTCTTTTTCATCTTTGGTTCTCTTTGCTTACTGGCTGAGAGAGAGAGAGAGAGTTGGGATCCCCGCATGCAGAGTGGCCTTTATTCCCACTTTATTAAAGCAGTACAATTCTTTGGATTCTCCCAATTGTCATAAAAATTAATAAGTATTTTCATAAAAAAATTAATGATGGGGTTTGATGTCATTGGTCACCTTATTTATTTCCAATCCTGGGGTGATAAAAGATTGCATAGGTTGAATGTCTGTATTTTGTCATCTATGATGCTCAGTATGTATTGATATGGGTGAAAAAACACTTTAGGATTTCAGAATAAATTGTAGCTCTTATTTATAGTATTTATATAAGTGTTGTTGAATATGGATAATTATCATATCAGGATCACATTCTTATTGATTGGGCTTGGTGTGTTTAATTGAGATTGAATATGGATAATTATCATATCATTTACTCTTTATTGTGATTCAAGAAAAAAAACTTTTCATTGGTGAAGTACAAGATTATTGTTTTAGAAAATCAATAATTATTATTTATATTAAATAGATAATTAATTATTCTTCATTGTATTTGTGGGAAAGGATTAGTCAGGGGTGAAGTGCAATATTGGCAGCATCAAATAGATAATTAATTGTTTCTCACTGTACCCAACAAATATTGTTGGCATTAAATAGATAAGAGATGTTATAGATGCTTTTGTGCAAGATAAATATATCTAAAGAATTTACTGTGAAAAGAATGATGATTTTAGAGGTAATGTATATTTACATAAATTTGAGAAAGATATTTTTCTGCTTAATCATACATATATATTATGGTGATTGATGTTTGAATCATAGCTTTATTAAGGATTAGAATGCATAAAAAAATAAATTTATCATTTCATATTTATCACTATCATGCTCTCGTAGGATTGAGCTTCCGTCAAAGATATTAATATTAGAATGATATAATTGAAATACTATAATAGTAAGAGATTTTGTGAGGAGTCAATAAGTTAGTTAGAAGTATGGACATGATAAACACGTTACACAACTTGATGGCAATGTGAAAGTAATGTATTTATATGTAAGAGTGGAACACCGAGTTGAAGCATAAGTAAGTGGTACTGACACTATCATAGTATATTATTGAAGTATATTGGGAGGTGATATCAAGTGTAGTAGATCGGTGATCAAGTTCAAATTCTAAAACAATGGTGGTGATGAGTTAATATTTAGCTTTAGTGGTGAATTTTACGATTGTGTTCTATTTCGTAGAACTCTAATTGATCATGTTTGCTCCGAAGAAAATAATGTAGATTGATATACATGTTCTATCATTAGTTTTTCTTGCTCAATTAATATCGATAAAGGGAAGAAAATGAAAGGATGAATGAATACAAAGAAGAAATCTATGATTAAGAGTCTGATATCGCACGATATATTTTAGAATTGATTAATGCATATTTGAGGGCCGATGTATGAATTATGATAATTTATTAACTATAAATAAAAATATTTAGATATATAAAAGATAAATATTATAAAGAACTAAGTACTTGCCGGTATTACGTGGGATCCATAATAAGGATGCTATTAGATAATTTGAGTAATTTAATATAGGAGAATGAGGTGACAACTACTTTGACATTTTATATATTTAATTTTTATAATGAATCTCAAATGTACTTTTGAGACGAGAAAAGTTAATTTTATAATGAATCTCAATTGTACTTTTGAGACAAGGAAAGTCAAGAATATTTTACATTCATACAACCAATACATAATTATATAAATTTAAAAAATATATTTTCTCGATCTTCTCAATCATGTGCTGAAATCATGGACACATATCATTGATCTTCATATCATAGATTGATAAAGGATTAAAACATATGAGAAATATAAATTTCTACGTTCCATATTTATTTTTATCATGCCCCCATAAAATTAAGCTTGCATAAAAAATACTAATCTTATAATGATGTAATTGAAATACCCAACAAGTGACTAGTTTTTTTTTGAGAGTCAACTAGTTGGTTAAAAATACAAAAATTGAGAAATAAGCAGTATAAAATCACAAAACTTGATCTCTAATAAAACAAAAGTCGATAAAAATATGTTTCCAAAAGAGAGTATGATATTGAGTTGGAGTGTAAGTAGGTGATACTGACATCAACATAATATTAATAAATTGCTAGAGTAAATTAAAAGATAATATTAAGTTCATGTAGCAAATTAGAGATCCAATTGAGTAATATATATATATATATATATATATATATATACATATATATATATATATATATACATATATATATATATATACATATATATATATATATATATGTATATATATATATACATATATATATATATATGTATATATATATATATACATATATATATATATATGTATATATATATATATATACATATATATATATATATGTATATATATATATATACATATATATATATGTATATATATATACATATATATATATATGTATATATATATATATATATAAATATATATACCAAAATAAATATAGACACATTTTGAAATATTTCTTATGTCATTTATGTGCTCCAAAATATTTCCAACGTTATTGATATGTTTCGAAATGTTTCAATTGTCATTAATATGTTACGAAATATTTCATATGTCATTGATATTCTCCAAAACATTTTATACACCATTGATATGTTCAAAAATATTTCAAATACAATTGATATATTTCTAAATATTTTATATGTCATTGATATTCTCCGAAATGTTTCATATATCATTGATATGCTCCAATTACTCCTTACTTCATTTGTTATTAATCAAATATATTTTGAATAAAATGATATTTATGATTTTATATTTAATGAAATGAGATCCTTCAATTCTTTTGTCCCTACCTTGCATTTTGATATCAAGTTTGTTTGAAATAACCTCTTTTGTCATTGATATGTTTGTCTAAGCTTTTTAGCTTACTCTGTTATTATATAAATTTTTCAGGTTAGTTTGTCACTCACTAAAATGTTTGAATTTGGCTAAGGTAATGGAAAGCTATTCAAATTGTTGGGCATGTCTTGTTCGTTGATATATTGTGGTTCTTGTATAAGCATATTTTGTAAGTAATGAAATATTATCGATATATATATATATATATATATATATATATATATATATATATATATATATACATATACATATATATATATATATACACACATATATATATATACACACACACACACACATATATATATATATATATATATATATATATATATATATATATATATATATATATATATATATATATATATATATATATATATATATATATATATATATATATATATATATATATATATATATATATATATATATATATATATATATATATATATATATATATATCGTCTTCTCTACATTCATGGACAGTACGCCACAAGAAAAGCCTTAGCATCAACTTCGTGGGTTAGGAGAAGCCCGAAATCAGAAACTATTTACTTCCCGACACCATGTTATATCTCTGCAAACTCGTATTCAGATTCTTCATCGAGAGCTACACTACCTTGAGTCCTTTCTTCTTATTGACTCTAGCATCGATGTCCCTAGAACTTTCAGCATATTCCTGAGTAAGAACAACTGCTTCATCAATGGGTCAACTTATGACCTTGTCTTCGTCATGGACGATAACCACTAATTGTCTAATGCTACTACTGTTAGCTTGGATGTCTACAACCCAGCTCGTAGGACTTGGTGTCATCTACCCACACCTTCGAACATGTGTCCACAGGGTGGCATCTAGGTGAGCTTCATGAACGAAGGGGACGGAGTGACAAAATGCGACAAGCTGGTCTACCTCTCGTCAACTTGAGGGTGGCACTCGTTGTGTCGCTACCAGGTTTACAACTCGGAGTCCAAGATCAGGACGATGGACAAGCATCTCGACTTTGGTGGGGGTGCAATAGACTTGAATCTCCCAGTGGTCTACGACGAGACTATATTCTGGGCATCGATGATTAATATGTACGTCGTCGCCTTCAACCTGAGGACCGAGTGCACGCAGATCATCCATCTGTCAGAAAGAATGAACATTGATCCCTCCAACACCATTGGGATTGGCAAGTGGGAGGGAAAGTCAGTTTGCCTGAATCGTTACCGTATGTCTTCTCGGGTGTTCGCTCTAGAGCTACTAGGGAAGAGTGGCAACGGTGCGTTACAATGGGTGATGGCGCATGAGATAAGCTTAGCCCGGATGGGGTTCAAGGAACCACTCAAATTGATGTCCACCATGCTGTGTGAGGTGGCGACGACTACGCTACTTATTTTCACCACACATGAAGATGCATACACCAACAATATAAAGGATGGAGAAATCAAGAAATTGGGACCGTTGTGATTGTTGTTTGCACCGTTGATCCCTTACTCTAATACACTTCGACCATGGGGTGAACAAGAGGAGCTGTTCGAAACAACCCGAAGAGTCTTTTTTTTATTTCCTATAATGTATATATTCTCGTAGATAAGATAACATAAGTTGATAAGAAAAATTTACTCCAGTTTCTCTTTCTTGTGTCAATGCTGCGATTAAATATCATGAAATAGAGTTTTTTGTTACTAGAATTTTCTACCATTCTGAATGAAACAAAAAGATTACTTGGGAGACAATATTAAAATTGTTATAAGAACATATAACATATCAGAGAGAAATTCACTTGACTTAATATGCATAGTAAACAGGTTCTGCAAGAAAAATTCATGCTAAAAAAGAGAAGAGGATTGTTTAGTTGATTCATATGCATTTGTTTCGAAATGTCCCGAAATATTTAGAATGTTATTGATATATTCTTAAATATTTCATATGTCATTAATATTTTATGAAATATTTCTTTCCTCGTTAGCATGCTCCAATTACTCCTTACTGCATTTGTAATGAACCAAATATTTTTGAATAAAATAATATTTATGATTTTATATCTAATGAAATGATATCCTTGAGTTCTTTTGTCCCTATATTGCATTTCGTTATCAAGTTTGTTTGAAACAATCTCTTTAGTCATTGATATGTTTGT